>NC_056745.1:349031305-349121305 GCF_019279795.1 Protopterus annectens | reverse complement strand
CTACTTCTAACACAAGTAATCCAAATATTTTCTTTCTTTCATCATGCCAGAGCCACATAAACAAAGGGACGTTGCCTTTTGGGCAAAGTCCAGCAACTCCCTTACTGGCAGAAATTATTATAGGTTCATAGGTTGGTACTGAGCTATCTGCCTGAAGGCATATATTAGCCCAGCCATGTTGTGCGGTATTCACCACCCCTTTAGTCGTTCCCTAGAACTTTGTACTAGCAGCTAGTACCCTTGGTCCCTATCTAGTAGTGCTGTTGGTGTGATCCCCGGTGTCCAGAGTACATAGATATATCCAAGCAGTATTCCCCTTCCCCCGACCATGCCCCAAGATTCTCACTGCACCTTTCTAAACATACTGGAAAATGTTAAGATAGAACCAAACACCCTAATACTGGGTGATTTTAACTACCCTGCCATTAACTGGGAAAACTACTCATGTACCAACACCTTTGCCCAACGGTTCTTGGAATTCATAAATTCCAACGCCCTGGATCAACTAATCCATAGTCCCACCAGCTGCTCCAATATCCTAGACCTGGTCATTACCAACAAGGAAATCGATGCTCCACACCTATGGTCACCCCATTGTTAGTCAGGTCTGACCATAAGCTAATCACCCTTAACATCCACATCCCACCCCCCAGTAAGGAAACATTCATAAAAAACTTCTCCAAAGCCAACTTCAGGCTACTCAAGTCAGAAGTGACAAACTACATGACACCCATGCAGACGGGAACTGAAAGTTCAACTGCTAAATCCTACACTAAAGCACTGTACGAGCACATCCACTCATGCATGAATCGTGCCATCCCAAATAGAACCAAGATGCTCTCATCCAAAAAAGGAAGCCGTTCTGGTGGTCCCCTGCCATAAACAAACTTTACAACAAAAGGAAGAAACTGTTGCAGAAAAGAGGAAAATCCCAGTATGCAAATAACTCCCTTACCAGCCTCAGTAAGAAACTGAGATCCCTCATAAAATCCATCAAAGCTAGTTACGAAAAAAAAATTGCCAAAGATTCCAAAGACAGCCACAAGGCATTCTCTAACTATGTCAAGAATCTAAATGGCAATGCTCAGGTCTGCTCTGAGCTAAAACAGAATGGAATTAAATATATTGATCCCAAGGATATTGCCAATATCCTGGCGGATAGATTCAGTGCTAACTTCACCCCTCCTCTCACCCCTTAAATATCCCATCTCAATACCGGAAGACTGCCAAATTCCGGTGATAACGGCCACACAGGTAAAAAACGCACTCTCCAAAATTAAGAATACAGCATCCATGGGACCAGATGACATCTTGGGCTGTGTACTACATGAACTACAATATGAACTGGCACCTCACCTAAGTGTCATGTTTAATCATAGCCTCACCTCAGGTTTCGTGCCCACTGAGTGGCACAGAGCTACAGTTATCCCACTCCACAAGGGGTGATCCACCTTGGATCCCAGAAACTACCGTCCTATCAGTCTGATGAGCCTTATCTGCAAGGCCATGGAGCGTATTATCATAGAACTTATAAATAAAGACATTGACAACCTTCAAACACTGGACCACAGCCAGTTTGGATTCGTGAAGGGCCAATATTGTCTCCCGAACCTGATTGACTTCTTCAAATCAGTCTCCAGAGCCATGGACAAGGGTAAGGTGATCCACACAGCCTATCTAGATCTTGCCAAGGCCTTTGACACCATCCCCCACTCTGGAATCATAGATAAACTTACTAAGCTGGGCATTAATCCCTACGTCACCCAATGGGTTGCTAACTGGCTTACTGATAGAACCCACACTGTAAAAGTAGCTGACTCCAAATCCAGCTCCAGACAAGTGACAAGTGGAGTACCTCAGGGTTCAGTCTTGGGACCGCTCTTGTTTGGCATCTACTTCTCTGAAGTACAGGCCAACACTAAGGGACTCTGGCTAACAAAGTTTGCAGATGACTGCAAACTGGAAGCCATTATTGAACCCCCAAATGATGTAGATATTCTACAAAAGGGCCTTACAGAAACAGATGCTTGGTGCCAGAGCCATGGGCTCAAGCTCAATGCCAAGAAATGTATAGTTATCCCCTTTGGGAAAAAAACATGTACCCATGAATTACCATATAGGTGGCAGTACACTAAACACCAAAAGTGTGATAAGAGACTTAGGGACACAGGTGGACTGTGGCCTCACCTTCGATAACCACATCGCCACAACAGTCAGGAAATCCTTCTATGTGGCACACCTCATCACTAAGTGCTTTTCATCCTGAAAAAAGTAGGTCATTGTCCCCCTGTACTTATCCCTCATTAGACCCATTATAGAATACAATGCCCCATTTGGTATGTACCTCTCAAGACATCTGCAACAACTGGAAAGGCCACAGAAATACCTCAGTAAAAGAATCACAGGCCTAAGGCAGATGCCCTATGCTGACCGCCTTAAAAACCTCCAGCTATACTCTGTTGCATATCGTCTACTCAGAGGCTATCTCTGCTTAACATACAAGGCCATGTCAAACCCAGAGCTGTTGGACATGCTACACTTAAAGAAATCCCAATCCCTCAGAGCCACATGCTCCAGGGATCTAAACCTTGTCATAAAAATAAACAAAACATGCTGGAGGGATAGGTTCCTGACCCAGAGACTCCCCAGCCTCTGGAATAGATTGCCCATACATGTCAAGCAGAGTGCCTCTTTGGCCCTCTTCAAAAGGAACCTTTACGATTGGATGGGAGAAAGGAAATTCACCCTGGGGATCACGTCAGTCACCCTGCTAGACAGGGGTCAGGGGAAGTAAATAGTGTGGGAAGAAATAGCCAGAGAATTGTAATGGCTAGGCCTGTATAGGCCCTAGGGTCGATAGTCTAGTACCAACCTATGAACCTATGAACCTATTCTTCTCTCTCTGGATTCCTTTGGAGAAAAATGTTTACAGTTCTTCAAGCAAAATTCCACAGCATTTTTTTCTTTTGGTAGCATATCATCCAGAACTGATGCACCTGGTACCTAATTCCCTTCCTTGTCAGGGCAATTTATCTGTGAATTGGAATGATTATAGCATAATTTTTTCTATAAACTGATCCATGTAGAAATCCTCTCAAATCCCCTCTACATGCCACTCAATAGTATTCAACTATTTAAAGTATTAGTTTAATTTATAACATTTCTACACAATATCTGAATAATTTTAAAGCAACCATTCTGTTTACTACATTTGATCACACTGTTTGCATTATTTTTTTTTTTTATTATTCTTTGACATCATTCTGGTGAGATCTACCATACTATATTATATATAAATCATGCAATCCCCATATGCATGAAAGCCTAATGCAGCAATGAAGGAAAATACAGACAACTGATTATATGACAAAGGTTGCAAGCAGATGAGATGGTTGATCTGCTAGTAGCAGTTTTCGCTGTCTAGATTTCTTTTTTTCATATGCTGTTCTTTTTTCATCTAGATTATCATAATTACTTTCCCACCCATACAGTTGTCACATTTTTTCAGTCACCTTTTAACAAATGGCAAAATTATCTGCTTATTCTGCATTAATAAGCACTTGAAAAAGTGAAATATAGGCTAGATTCATTAATGTGTACACTAAGTGTTCACTAAGTGTATACGACCGATACTGAAGAACAATCCTAATACATTTTTTGTGCTTTCTGGTCACTAAGAAAGACCACACTAAGTGTACATGTAGTCTACACTTTGTGGTAACCTTTATGAATTCCCCTAGATATTTAAGGCTATAATTAAATCAGTAGGGAAATTAAAATTAGGTGGAAGAAGGTGTTTGTCATGCTTGCGTTTCCTGTTCAGTTAGAACAGTATACACTTAGTGTAGGTATTAATAAATCCCAATCTGCAGCTACTGGGGTGTGGCTTGTTGGTCTGATTGACTCAATAAAGACTAAAAGTAAAAGTAAAAAGATGATGTTGTTCTGAAAATAGAGATGGAAAACTTGTATGTCCTTGAAGCATCATTTGCCTATATCCCATAGGCCTCTATCAAAAGAGTTTATTGTGTTTCATGGTGGAGACTCTGGCTTGCCATGGGTCTTTCCTTCTCTCTCTCTCTATCTTTCTTTCTCTCTCTCTGTCCCTTGTCTTTGTTATGTGGTTCTTCTTTGTGACCTTTTCGCTTGTTATACATCTTATTTGGGATATTTTTTACAGTCACTCATGCTACAGATATCATGCTTTTTTGTAAGCTGATTATTTTCAAAGAATATTCAAATTATTTACTTGTGCTGTATAGAAAATCTCATAAAAATGTGAACTGTTATGCCTATAGCTAGTGGTATTTGGTTTTATTGGTCTGAATGTATGAATGATGACTTAAAGTGAAAAAGTCTGCAGGCATTCAGAAGCCATGAATCTTTAACGTTTGTATGTCCTTAAGGTGTTGTTTATATATATATGACATTGACATACTTCAAAAGAGGTTTAAGGTATTACATAGTGGAGATGGGCTTTTCAGGGTCTGTTTTTGCTGCTGCCTCTGGGATTTTCAGTGTGTCCTTTCATTTCCTGTTTTTGCAACTTATTTTATCTCTTTGAATCACACATTTAGAATGGTCATTTTTTAACCAGTCTCACTGTGCAGTAGGTTAAGTTAATGCCTGTGCATTCATTTGCAGTTCTCTGTACATTTATTATCGACATCAGGCTGGATTGCATGGAACTCCTAATCTCCAAAGAAATCCGTGTCTTTCTTTTTCCTTAGGACTTGTAACTCCTGTCAATTTCAGTAGTATTCCTTATCTTACCTGAATTTCATACAAAGGACATAGGTAATGCATGACGTAGAAGTAGAAAACCAAATACCTTTTAATGACGTCAACCCATCTCAGCTCTAACTTAAAATGCTCTTCACAAAGAACCTTAGCTATTTGTGTCCTAGCACTTTTAAACTCTTTATAAACTAGTGATATTAATGAAACTGGGAAATGTTTAATACAGTGTTACTGGTGTGCTACCTCGGTGAAAACAAAACTGCAGATTAATATGACATTTAAGGCAAACTCTGCATCATGTAAATAAAAATAAATTGGTATCTCACTGCTCAGGGAAACACTGTGAATCATATTAATATTAGTCTATAAGTAGCATATCCTTCTTGCACTTAAAGAGTAGATAGTTTATAAAATGCACAGTACAACTACCACACCACACCAATCATGGTTCAATGATTGCTATTCATTAGTTTTGGCAATATATTAACCATTACTAGCTTCACTCCAAATCTGCACTAGCACTGCTGCTCAAACTTTCCTAGCAACACCTTAATTAATGTTGTCAAATGCTCTGATGGTCAGGCAGTGAAATACTGTCAGCAACAAAGACTGTTTTTATTGTTGCAAGAATAATAATTTTGCAACTGCAGTGACTGCAGTGAGGAAATGCACAGAAAATGTTTCAATAACTATGACTGGCTAGAATATTGAAACATTAAGTTTCACGTTTTTATTAATCTTGCAATAGTTAAAGAGTAATACTATGAAAAGGCCCTTTAACTATGAATGTTGAAACTCAGCAGCTCATCGCCTGGCTTGCCATTACCACTAGCTCCACTGCCAATTAATGAATGAAGTTTAAGAATGCAAACTATTGATGCTGTTTAGGGAAATTTGCACTTTGGGACCATATTGCATTTGTTTCACTTAACAAGACAGGGAAATGAAAAATTCCACTAAAACATATTTGTCAAGGGCCTGATAAAGAGCAGCATGTATAAATAATCAAGAACATGAGATAATGGCAGATTAAAAAGCACAGATAGACTGATTAGACTTAATAACAACTCTAAACAAATTAACTTGAAAAAGACAGCTTACTTAGGAAAACATGCTTCAATTTTTATTCAGAATAAACTGCTATCTAAACAGACAGTACCAAAAGGGATTCATGCCAAAAATATCAATAAAAATAAAAATAAATCTAGACCAGTGCAATCAAGATACTGGTTTCAATACTACAGTAAAATCCATTTGCCCAGAGCATGAAATGTTCATCCATTTTTCACGGGATAAGCCATCTTGCATCTATCTGCATACAAGTGACTTTACCTACCCCTAACACCCCATTTTTCTAAATACACTAATTCCATTGTTGGACAGCCTAGTAGAAGGAGTGGAAACAATTCTTATATACCTTGTCTGCAGTATCCTTCTGATGTGAAAAATGTATCTAAATTGCACTTGCAACCCACAGTCATGAAGTGCATTTCTAGCTGGCCTTGGAATTGTCATATGCATTCTAGAAAGTGGGAAGACATGAATAGAACTGAACATTCAGAGACCAGATAGGCTGACATATCAAACTATATATGAGATCCCTCCAAAACATAACTCTTTGAGCTCCTATTTCAAATACAGAAAGATAAACTTTTGTTTAGAAAATATTGTGATTTAAGTATAAAATCCTAATGATGCTCCTTTTGTTAAAGTAAAGTTACTATTTTTGAACTTCTGCTTCAAATTTGATTAATGAAATGACCTAAACAATCCAAAGCAGCTGCCAAAGAACACTTAGAAATACTCTGGTCCTGCCTCTGTACTCAACCACCATAAACTGTATCCACCCATAAACTAACCACTACCCCAGACTTTATTTTAATCCCTTTTGTACTAACACATCAAATTCTTCCTGATCATGCCTGTCTCTTTCTAAATTACATTATTTATGTCTCAGCTTAACCTCTCACTCCCTATATCCCTCCCCTAAATCACCTCTAAAAAAGTATCTAAAGTCTATATAGTACTAATACTTTAAGATTGTAATATTTCTATTTTATTTTCTCACATAGTCTGCATTAGTAAAGATAATGTATAAATATCTGAAACTTGCATAATGTTGTAAATATCAGCAAAAATGTTATTGCATCTGTAATTGTCTTTATTGCATTGTGCAATGTTCCTGGAGCTTTCCTCTCCAGGCCTCCGCTGAAAAAGGGCTATTTTGTTGCTCAGTTAGACTTTTCCCGGTCAACAAATGTAAAATAAAATCAATAAATAAAAAATAAATAAATATTGTTATGACTGTTGGTAGGATAATTAATTTGTAATAACATAAATTAACCTTGTGAAAATTATCAAGAATATGCTGTAAAGATTAACCAATGAATACATGGAGTACATTATAGCTGCCATTATCAAAGCCGATCTTACCCATAGTAGTTCAAATTGGCAACTTAATCACTTTTTTTTAGGTGGGCTACTTTCTTCTTCTCCTTTGTAGTGGTTGTAGTACCTCCATCCCCTATCTAATATAATTAACTGTAGGGAATTACAGTAAGTGGAGAGGACTCCATGTGGGTGTTGAGGATTGATTGTTCCATAGATGGTCTTACCAGACTTCTGACATAATAAAAGAAGAGTGTTTTGAATACTGATTCTCTGAAGGCTGATTTCCTAAGAAAGTCCATCAACATCAAAGCTTCTCATGTGTTTAATCAATGAGGAACTGCATGAGTGTTATGGCCATGTTTGTTACAGCCCCAATTTCTTGGTCAGATCACTTTTACACAGCTGTGTTCTGTAAGATAAGAAGAAAAAAAATGTTTGTATATTCTTGTTAAAATATGTATGCATTTTTATTTCCTCTAAATAGAGAAAAGAAAATATTATACTATATCTGAGATGTGTTAAAATAATACCTGATATGGAAGAAATTTAAAAATCAAAATCAACTAGGCATAATTTGAGGAATAAAGTAAAAACAAGTCTTTTACATTAATTGTGGTCATATAATATCTTTGTAAAATCGGAGATCTAAGATAGAACAGTCACAGTTTCAGTGTTTATAAATTTTGTAATTATAACCTATGTATGTCCTTACTTTAGTGAAATGATATCCACAAACTATAACAGATTTTGTTTAAAGAAAAACCCAGCCAACTAGTGGGGTGTTGATGGGCAAAGTTCATGCCGAATATAATAACTTTGTGCTTTTACTTTGCTTTGCTAGGCTTTACTGGATTTCATAGTCACAACATGGCTGCCAGTCAGATTGTTTAAAAAATCAGTACCACAAAAATGAAACTTCAGGCAAAACACACACACACACACACACACACACACACACACACAAACACACACACACACGCACACACACACACACACACACACACACACACACACACGCACACGCGCACACACACACACACACACACACATTGTGTGTGTGTGTCTGTGTGTATGTATATATATATATATATATATATATATATATATATATATATATATATATATATATATATATATATATATATATATATATATATATATATATATATATATATATATATATATATATATATATATATATATATATATATATATATATATATATATATATATATATATATATATATATATATATATATATATATATATATATATATATCACCAATATATATATATATATATATATATATATATATATATTATATATTCACACAATTGAATTTTTATCATTTCTATAAGTATATCTAAAAAGTGTCTGTGTTTGTGTGTGTGTGTGCGTGTGTGTGTGCACACGTGCCTGTGGGTGTGTGTGTGGTGTGTGTGTATGTGTGTGTGTGTGTGTGTGTGTGTGTGTGTGTGTGTGTGTGTGTGTGTGTGTGTGTGTGTGTGTGTGTGTGTGTGTGTGTGTGTTTATGTGCTCATGTGTTTGTGTGTGTGTGTGTGTGTGTGTGTGTGTGTGTGTGTGTGTGTGTGTGTGTGTGTGTGTGTGCAGGTCTACCTGATAACGCTGAAAGCTTGAAACACCGATGACGAGAAGACCGACACCAGAAGATCGACAATGAAGATGACCAACAGTTGAGAATCCCGATGCTGAGAACACTGACATATCAAACGAGCGCTGTGTGTGTGTGTGTGTGTGTGTGTGTGTGTGTGTGTGTGTGTGTGTGTGTGTGTGTGTGTGTGTGTGTGTGTGTGTGTGTATTCATTTGCTGTAGTTAATGAATCTTGTAGTAAAATAGTGTTGTTAAATGCAGAAATGACAGGGAGCTCTCGTGTTAAAAAGGAAAGCACACTTAGGCTATCTACAGCTCTCATTAGGCTAATTATTGACTATAATGCCCTGTTTAGCATGTATTTGTACCGAGACATGCAACAACTGCAATGCTCACAGTAATACCTTACAAAAAGGATACAAAGCCTAAATAATAAGTCCCACATAGACTGGCTCAAAGCTCTCTCACTGTACTCGATACTCTACAGACTACTAAAATATGACCTATGTCTGGCATATAAGGCATACTTTGACCCAGTACTGATGGACCTACTGCACATCAACAAGTCAAATGGCATCAGAAACACTTGGTCTAGGGATCTTAACTTCTTCTGCAACGTCATCACAGTTGTTTTGTGGAACAGGTATATCTCTCAGAGAATTCCACTGCTCTAGATCAGACTAACCCATTCACATAAAACAAAGCTCATCCCTGCCCATATTCCAGAGCAACTTGGATCTTTGGAGTGGTAATAGAAAATTGACCATAGGAAGTGAAAGACAAGTAGGATACTGATAAAATAATAAACTAGACAGAATTAGGTGATTGCAAAATGCCTGTTTAATATAAGAGTGCTTGTAGATAGAGTCAATTAAAAGATTGGCTTAGGGCTACAGCCAAGGACACCATAGCACTGATATCCGAGTTTCCAAGTAGGAGGAAGCTAACAGAAAGCTATAATATTCATACAAATAAAATAAATAAAACACTTGTAACATTATTGCATGCAAGTGTTGTTTAGGACTTAATTCCCTATCTCTTCTCAGCAACATACCTGTCAATATATAGTCTTAGGTCCAGACATACAGATTCTCAGTGTGTATTGTATGTCAGAAAAGGGTATGAATGTTTAACTAAATGTGATGTAAGTAGTACGTAAAAAAATAAGAAACATAGTATGTAAAAAAAGTAAGAAAAGAGAGTTTTTCTTTCTTAAGAGAGCAATTCTGTCAAAACAGTATTGCTAGCTTAATAATCAAAGTCAAAGTCAAAGACAAGTCAAAGTAAAGTTTACTGTTATTCAGAACTACACACATGTAGCCTAAATGAAATGTCATGCATCAGCCCAATTCTTGAGATTACAAAGGAAATATAAAAACACAACACATATTAGTAGAGAAATTAACATACAAATACCAACAAGTACAATACTACTCTCAGAGGCCTTTACCAACACTCAAATACAAAAAGAACATCCTCTGCTAAGATAAATTAACTACCCCATTTAATGTAATACAAAAAACACAATACGGATTGAACAACATGCAAGTTATTTGTCTGATATTGCACTGAGTAGGTTAAATAATACTGACTATGGATATAATAAAGAAATATCGCACTCACTTGAAATTTATATAAGTATATATTGCACAAATAAGAATGGACTTATTATATGTCTAGATTACTGGGACTACTGCCCAAGTTCAGACGTTTTATCACTATAGGGTAGAAACTGTTTCTGAATCTTGTAGTCATGCAACGGATGCTGCAATATCTTCTGCCTGATGCCAGATGCTTAAATAGACGAAGTGCAGGATGTGTGGTGTCCTGTATTATTTTGGTGGCCCTACGGATGTGTGGTGTCCTGTATTATTTTGGTGGCCCTACGGATGTGTGGTGTCCTGTATTATTTTGGTGGCCCTACGGATGTGTGGTGTCCTGTATTATTTTGGTGGCCCTACGGATGTGTGGTGTCCTGTATTATTTTGGTGGCCCTACAGATGTGTGGTGTCCTGTATTATTTTGGTGGCCCTACGGATGTGTGGTGTCCTGTATTATTTTGGTGGCCCTACGGATGTGTGGTGTCCTGTATTATTTTGGTGGCCCTACGGATGTGTGGTGTCCTGTATTATTTTGGTGGCCCTACGGATGTGTGGTGTCCTGTATTATTTTGGTGGCCCTATGGATGTGTGGTGTCCTGTATTATTTTGGTGGCCCTACGGATGTGTGGTGTCCTGTATTATTTTGGTGGCCCTACGGATGTGTGGTGTCCTGTATTATTTTGGTGGCCCTACGGATGCTTCTTGCAGAATAAAGTTGATGGATTCATGGAAGACTGGAACCTGTTACTTTCTCTGTGATCCTCACCACTCTTTGTAGCACCTTCCTTTCTGTAACTGTGCAGCTCCCAAACCACACTGTGAAGTTGCAGGTGAGAATGCTGTCTATTGTACTACTATAGAAGGTGGAGAGCATATGAGAAGGAAAGCTTGGCTTTCTTCAGCCTTTGCAAAAAGTGGAGGCATTGGTGTGCTTTCTTGACAAGATGGCTGGTGTCAACCAGGAGAGATCCTTCGATATGTGTTACACCTAGGAATTTCATACTCTTGACCTTCTCCACACTCTCACCATTGATCATGAACGCTGGATGGTTTGTTCTCCTTTTCCCAAAGTTGATGATGATCTCTTTGGTCTTGCTTACATTTAGTCATGGTTGTTCCCTTTGCACCAACTGATCAGAGATGACACCTCCTCTCTGTATGCCCTTTTATCCTCCTTTGTGATGAGCTGCACGACTGTGTCATTAGCAAACTTGATGATATGGTTAGACTTGTGCTTACCAAAGCAGTCATGGGTCAGGGTGGTAAATAACAGTGGGCTTAGAAGACATCCCTTTGGAAACCCGGTATTAATTGTGACGATTTTTGATGTGTTCTTACCCAAACACACCCTCTGTGGTCTCTCAGTCAAGAAGTCCAGGATCCAATTACAGAGATGTTTACTGATTCCTAAATATGCCAGTTTTTCTATCAGCTGCTTTGGTACAACCGTATTAAATGCAGACCTGAAGTCTATGAACAGCATCCTCACAAAGTTGTCTTTGCCCTCTAAATGTTCAAGAGAGATGTGTAGTGCTACTGATATGGCATCAGCCATGGATCGTTTAGCTCTTTACACAAACTGCAGAGGGTCAAAATCGGGAGGTAGGCATGATGAAATGTGCTTTTTGATCATCTGCTCAAAACATTTCATAACAGTGGATGTCAGAGCAACTGGTCTAGTGGAATGATGATAGTTTCCTTGTAGCATGAGGGTACTTTCACCATGGTGAGAGAGGTGTTAAACATTTCCTTGAGCACTGTCCACAGTTGATCACCACGGGTCTATATTATATTTTTGAAAGTTTCAAACATCGAACACCATATGGTCAACACCATATGAGCGGTGTTTGAAATTTTGAAAATAGAATAAAAAAATAAAAATAAAAAACTATGCTTACCTGCTGTGCCCCCCACACCCCTGCTACTTAAATATTCCTACTCTGAGATTGCACTGCATTGTAGTAAAGGGAAAATATTCCCTATGGCGATTTCCGTGTTACACGCGCAATATATTGACATTTCAACCAATCAGGTTCGCTCAATACACCTTCACCATTTACAATTTTCGATCATGCGACAGGAACTCGATCACCACAGCCTTTTAACACCTTGCCCAGTATGTTGTCTGGGCCAGAAGCCTTCCTGGGGTACAGCATTCTTCTCATCAGCTGGCAGCTTTAGTGCCAGCCTGTTGTTTCTTTCCTCAAATCTACCAAAGAGGATGTTAAAACTCTCCAGGAATTTGATGCTGTCCTCACACTGTGCTGATCTGATTTTCTAGTCAGTGATCTCCTGTATGCCTTGCCATAGTCTTCTTGCATCCCTCATGTCGTCAAAGTGGCTCTGAGCCTTTCTGCCTTACTCCTTCTTAGCTTCTTTTATACCCTCCTTGGATTACCTCTTGCTACACTTAGGGTTGCTTTGTCCTTAGCCCTGTAAGCTGTGTTTCTCTCCTTTAGAAGCTCATATACCTTAGGGGTGAGTCATGGCTTCTGGTTAGCTCTGATAGTAATACTCTTGGCAGTTTTTACCCCATCAACGCAGTTTGAAATGTATGCCATCCCTACCTTAGTATATTCATCAATGTTCAGAAGCTGATTCACTGTGGCTGACTCCTTGAACATGTCACATTTGGCTCTTTTAAACCAGTCTTGGAGGGCCACCATAGGCCCTCAGGCCATACCCTGATTTGTGTCTTTGAGCAGGTTTTTAAGCTGGTGATATCGAGATGGTATAATGGTCAGAGTTACCCATTTGTGGAAGTTGCACTGCCTAGTAAGCTGTCTTTACATTTATGTGCACCTTGTCCAGGATATTTTCACCCCATGTAGGAATGTCCGTACATTAATGGTAGTGTGAGAGTACTTCTTTCAGGTCTGCTTTATTAAAGTCACCCACTACAACGTGTTCAATGTCAGAATATTTGCTTGAGATTTAGTGGTCTGATAGCCTCCCAGAGAGTAGAACATATGCAGAGGAAAATAAACAAAAGAAATCCTTAAAAGCTGTAAACGGTGTGAATTTTAAAAATGCTGCACTATATCGTGTTAACTGTAAAGTTGCTTTTTAAATCCTACGTTAGATTTTATCCTGATTGGCTTCAAGGAACCCCCCCCACCTTTTAGGAAATATAGAATAATACTTATTATTTCCAGTAGGTAGTTTTGATTTTCATACTCATATTCTGTATAACATTCTGTATAACATTTACATTTTATTTGAAACAGAATCTAAATCTTTTGCTTCAAATATAATTGAACATATTTTATAATCTTGGTGTTCTAAGAATTTGATGAAGACAGACTTGTCAGCTTTATGCTGTGCCTAGCCCTGGCTGTGTAAGTGCTATGACCTTTTGATACTGCATCAAGCGTGCATTCTAGAAAGATCAGCAATTTCACACCGAATGTTTTCCCCAGCCAGTATTACAATTATTTCTTTTTTCTGCTCTAAAATACTTCTGCGATTATATTGTTTTAAAAGCTTCTGGCACCAAAATACGTTTTTCTGTCCTTTAAGGTATGGATGCCTTTGAATGAACCATCCATTTGTCTGTACTCCAGGGATGTAATCTTCTGGATTAGTACTGCAGTTTCTATCTCACCAGTCTAAGCTTTATCTTATGCATGCTATTCTATCATCAGAATTCATTTCTTCTTCTGATTAGCAAGCTATTTTGTTACTACTTACTTTGGATTATTTGAGACTCCAGGATTTGAAGTTTTAGTTTATTTATTTGTTTTCTTATCTGTTTGCTTAGTTATGTATTTTAGACAAACACTCTAATCTAGAGCTTGTAGACAATTTCCCTTTTGAACTTAAATAGCCAAGGATGCTTGCATTTGCTAAATACTGCAATAAAGTGTTGTCCCACATTTTTAATAAAATAGTTTTGCAGCATAGGTATAAATGTTCATTAATTAATATTCATAAATGTTCATTCTGCTATGAAATACCAACATCCAGAAAGCTGACGAGTGTAAAGGATGAAAACAATTCAGAAACTCAGAAAACCACACCATCCCCCCTGAACATATATATACTAATTCCATGATCTCCCAATCATTTACCAATCTAAAAATGAAGAATGGAGAAATCACCCATAGCATACTAATCATTGCCAGCACACAATTAGAAAATACGCCAGCAGTGATTTCTAATTGGAAACAGCCTTCAGCATTATGCATTTCATCTTTTTTTTTTTTTTTTTCTGAATGCTATTGACACTCAAGCAATTTATCCTTGATCATGTCTGGGAATCACAATTTTTTAGTACACAGAGACATAGACTGAAGTTAGAAAAAAAACTTGTTTTGCTCAATTTGGCCATGTTTACCATTTTTATTTTGGGCTGTAGGACTAATCGATGTCTTTGCAGATATATATTGTGAAAATGTTCATGTGTATGTCAGTGCAGAAACTGAAAAGGTTCTATGTATATTGCAGTCTGATCAACACAAAACATAACTAAAGCAGTTTACTGATCAACTCACAACATGCTAAAGGACAACGCTGTCCAAGCTGCTGAATCACTTACAAAAGCACTCTATGAGCACCTGCAAGAATGCATGGATCGTGCTATCCCAAGCAAAACCAAGACTCACTCCTCCAAAAAAAGGAAACCAGTCTGGTGGACCCCTGCCATAAATAAGCTGTACAATAGAAGGAGGAGGAAACTAGCACAGAAAAGCGTAGCACAGACAAGAGTAAAATCCCAAGAAGAAAAGACATCCCTGATCAGTATCAGCAAGAAACTATGATCCCTCATAAAATCATCCAAGGATAGCTTCGAAAGAAAAATTGCCAAGGACTCCAAAGATAACCACAAAGCATTCTTTAGCTATGTCAAGAACCTTAAGGGGCAACTCTCAGATCTGCTCTGAGTTAGTGCAGAATAGCACAAAATACACTGAACCGACTGATATTGCCAACATTCTGGCAGACAGGTTTAGTGCAAACTTTACCCCCCTCTCACCCCCTAAAGGGCCCATAACCATACCAGAAGAGTGTAGAGCCCTGGCAATCACTGACACACAGGTTAAAACAGCCCTATCCAAAGCCAAAAACACAGCTTCAATGGTACCGGATAGTGTCCCAGGCTGTGTCTTACACAAGCTCCAAAATGAACTAACCCCTCACCTAAACACACTGTTCAAACTCAGCCTCTCTACAGGCTATATACCCATAGAGTGGTGCACAGCAACAGTTATCTTGCTCCACAAAGGTGGAGCCACAATAGACCCTGGGGAACTATCACCCTATAAGCCTGACTAGCCTGGTCTGCAAAGCTATGGAGCGCATCATCATGGAACTCATTAACAGAGACATTGGGAACCTCCAAACACTGAAGCCTACTCAGTTTGGCTTTGTTAAGGGGAGATCATGCCTCCTAAACCTGGTGGACTTCTTTGAGACAGTTACCAAGACTTTAGATGAGGGGAAGGAGGTCCACACAGCCTACCTCGACCTCGCAAAAGCTTTCAACACCATTCCCCATTCTGGTATTATAGACAAGCTCACCAGCCTGAACATAAACCCCTATATCACAAGATGGGTTGCCAATTGGCTCATGGATAGAACCCACATGGTGAGAGTTGCAGGCTCTAGGTCTGACTCTAAACCAGTTACAAGTGGTGTATCCCAAGACTTAGTTCTGGGACCCCTCCTGTTTGGTATATACTTCCAGACGTACAGGCAAGCACAGGAGGACTATGGCTGACCAAGTTCACAGATGACTGCAAACTGGGGGCCAAAATTGACTCTCCGGCTGACACAGACATCCTCCAGAAGGGTCTCACTGAGACGGCTACCTGGTGCCAAAATCATGGCCTCAAGCTAAATGCCAAAAAGTGCATAGTCATCCCCTTTGGAAAAACAAAGTACCCGTGAACTACCACATACATGGTAGTAGCCTAAATACAGAAAATGTAATAAGGGATCTGGGGACCCAAGTAGATAGTAATCTCTCCTTTGATAATCATATTGCCAAGGTGGCTAGAAAATCCTTCTATGTGGCCAACCTAATCACAAAAGGGTTTGCATCTAGAACAAAAGAGGTTATTGTGCCCCTCTACTCATCACTCATCAGACCCATCATAGAGTACAATGCCCCTTTTGGGATGTACCTTACAAGACGCCTGCAACAGCTGGAAAGACCACAGAAGTACCTCACCAAGAGGATTACTGGCCTCAAACAGATGCCCTATGCAGCCCAACTGAAGAAACTCCAGCTGTAGTTGGTTGCATACCGCTTACTCAGAGGTGATCTCTGCCTGACATACAAGGCCATGTCCAACCCAGAATTGATGGACATGCTCTGCCTGAAAAATAACAAATCCCCAAAACCCACAGGGATCTAAACCTCACCACAATGATAAATAGGACATGCTGGAGGGATAATTTCCTGTCCCAGAGACTCCCCATGCTTTGGAACAGGATTCCAATCTATATTAGGCAGAGCCCCTCACTAACACTCTTCGAGAGAAACCTTGATGAGTGGATGTGAAACAGAAAATTTACCTCCGGGGATCACTGCAGTGGCTCTGCTGGACAGAGGCACAGGGAACCAATGGCTCTGCTGGACAGAGGCACAGGGAACTAATCTAAGGGGGCGGCAAAAGCCAACACATTCTGGCTAGGCTTATAGATGCCCTCGGGCAGATAGGCTAGTACTTAGATATGAACCTATAGCTAAAGCAGTTTACTGATCAACACAACATAACTAAAGCAGTCTACTGATGAACACACAACACAACTAAAGCAGTTTACTGATCAACACACAACACAACTAAAGCAGTTTACTGAACAACACACAACACAATTAATGCAGTTTACTGATCAACACACAACACAACTAAAGCAGTTTACTGATCAACACACAACACAACTAAAGCAGTTTACTGCAGCACATTCTTCTTGCTCTGTAATGAGTGAAGTAGTTCCTTAGTTACTCAGTTACACATGTAAGGAATGCTGACATTTCTGTGCAGACTATACATAACTATGGTATAGACTGTATCATCAAAGTCAAAGTAAACTTTATTGCCAATCAAATATACACAGCAGTATAAGCTGAATGAAATTACATTGCTTTGGTCCCGGTGCAAGACATAACAATGAGCACATAGTTTGAATGACAGTAAGACTAATGCATATAGAGTAATAATTAAAATATTAACAACACAATAAATTACCACAATTAGACAGGAAGACATTAGGTATTGCAAGACTATGACTTCACATTGTGATTGCTTAGAATATTGCACTTCATCAGCTCTAGTATAATATATTCTGATTTTCATATTGCACATGCATGGTGTGGTGACTCACTCCTGAATTTCACACATTTAGGAAGTAATAGCATAAGAAATCAGGCTAACTGTACTAGTTATTGAAGCAATTTGCCAGAGTGATTAATATAGCTGATACTTCATAACAAGTGGTATACTGATCTGATTATTCACTGTCATGTCTGGCATTCAAGTTCAGAAGCCTTATGGATGGAAATATAATGGCTGCAGTGTGTTTTGTCATATGTTTGTTTCACTGCACGTTTGGTTAGGAGGGTTGTTTTTTTGAACTGCTAGGTGTACATTGAGGAGTGGGATATTATAGCAATACCCCACGCCTGGGTGTGGGTAATGCTGGATTTACCCATGGTTGGCGTGGTTTAGTCATGACGGCGAAGCCCCAGTGGCAAAACTAAACCAACCGTGGGTAAATCCAGCATTACCCACACCCAGAAGTGGGTTATTGCTATTATACAATGACATTATTTAAGGAAAAAAAAAATACTTTTCTTAAATAATGGCATTGTATAATGCCTTCTTGCTGCCCTTTCGCAGCTGTCTGGTATTCTGCGGCAGTTCTGATGTACTGTGCATGCATATGCCTACGCAGTACATCAGAACTGTGGGCAAAAGCAACGGAGAAGGCAAGATCTCCGTTGCTTTTTACAAACTGTTTTCGCTATGTTAAATGGGTTTAACATAGTGAGACAGCTTTAAAAAAGCAACGGATAATCTCTGTTGTTTTTTTTTAAAGCTGTCTCTGTATGTTAAACATATTTAACATAGCGAGACAGTTTTGAAAAAAGCAACGGAGAAAGCAAGATCACCATTGTTTTTTACAAACTGTTTCACTATGTTAAATGGGTTTAACATAGCGAGACAGCTTTTAAAAAAAGCAACGGAGAATCTCCGTTGCTTTTTTTAAAGCTGTCTCGCTATGTTAAACCCATTTAACATAGCGAGACAGTTTTAAAAAAGCAACGGAGAAAGCAAGATCTCCGTTGCTTTTTCAAACTGTCTCGCTATGTTAAACTCCTTTAACATAGTGAAACAGTGTGAAAAAAGAGTTATAGTAATGGAAAAAGTCCGGGCGACCGGACCTTTTTCCATTACTATAACTCTGATTTACAGTGTGCACGCTGACCAATCGGCATGCACGTTTTTGAATATTTAATGGGGGGGTCATTGTATAATGCGCTTTACCCACTGCTTTGTGATCACAGAGACAGTATATACAATTAGCAGGGAGGGTACATGTGGAGTGCAGAGGAGCTTGCTCCCTTGCAAAAAAAAATTGTTTTATTTAAATTTTTGTGAGTGATGACATTAGTAGTTGGTGCATAAATACAAATGTGTCTGTTTATTGAGTTGCAACCATTTGTGCTCAATGTAGGGTATATAAGTGTAGTGAAATATAATCATAGAATATTAGCAGAAGACTGGAACACTGCAGTAAAATAACAGTAGTGTATGTAATATGAAGGGTACACTAACATTCCTTGATGTTTTGTTCCAAGCTAATGTTCTTGTGTTTCTGAGAAAAATTAATATTACCAAGACATACAAAATATATATTTTTTATGAAATTACATCAGCACAGTATCTCAGACTTAGTGCAGGCACAATGGCAATTTATTATGATGTAATTAAAATGCTAAGAAAATAAGTGCTCTTAGTAAGAAAAAGGTACACAGATAGGGCAAATTCTTTTAATGTTGCAAATTTATTTATTTATATTTGTTAAACAGGTGAATGGGCTGCTACAAGACCATTTTCAGCCATTTACCAAGTTATAAGGTAAACACAACTGATATAACAATATTTAACAAATGCAAAGAAATAGAAAATGTGTCTTATCAGGCATATACATTGGCAATAGTATATAATTTTCAAACAATAAAAATGAAATACAGAAAGCAAGTTGAAAATGCACTTAGTATATCTATATGTGCAGAAGGTCAAGATATGCACACTATTCTGTAAACAGATGTGCACATATCATAATCATATTCTTTACGAGTAGTTGAAGCAGATTGGCCAGGAGCCATGTCATCTTATTACAAAAGGCAAACTGGCACATACAACTATGTATTTGCAATGAATGTAAGGCACTACTCCTCTGATCATATGAGATTTAAAGTTGAATAAACATTCAGCCTTTGTTAGATGCCATTTAATATGAGTAGAGTTCTCAACACCAGTATACATTTGTAGCATTGACTTGCAGCTTCATCAGATTAAAAGTTACAAAACACTGGTCATTTTTGCAATCATTACTTTGAAACCATATTGTTCACCTGTAGTGGATAATATAAAGTTCATGAGGAGCATATTGCTTACCTTTGTTAATACATCAAGTACCACTAAATCTTCAACAAGGAAAAAAAATAGGTTTATCATTTTGTATTATTCAAATCATATTCAAGAACTCCTTATCTATACACAAAAACTGGAAAATAAGATACATGATCCTAAAATCATACAAGGTGCAACAATTTGAAGATCATCAACTCTGGCAGTGCATAGTAAAAATGCCTTTCTTACATTCCAACCACCCACTGAACATGAAAGAGCAAAAGACAGAGGTGTATCTGTGTACCTATCTACATTAAGATAAGCTCACCTCAAGCCTGGCCAAACAGTGTGACATGCTTGTGCTACTACATGTCCAACTAACCGTGGGAAAAATCCATTACCATATTCTTGCTAGCTACAGGTCCCATTGTCATGAACCAGGAAACTCATACATCATATCTGAGGTTACTAGAGTCACTCATCATCTGGCCCAATACCTTATTCATGGGTGATTTTTAACTACTCCTCCATTAACTGGGAGGCATATGTGACCACTACATGCATGCTCAAAATTTCTTAACTTTGTAAATTCAAATGCCCTGGAGCAGCTAGTCTGCATTCCGACTATGGATGCAAATATGCCTGATCTGGTACGTACATTTATGAGACAGTGCTGCAGTGCCCCTCGTGTGATGTCCTCACTGGTTAGATCAGATCACAAAGTGGTCCTTCTTGAAATAAAGGTAAAACTAGTCCCTCCCCAGTAAAAACTTTAAGAACTTCTCTAAAGTAAATTATCCCCTATTAAGGGATGGAGTAGCTAGTTTCCAAGCTCTGTCAAATCCAGAAAATACAGAAACCTATGAAAAGACATGCAGAAAAGCCTTTATGACCATATAAACAACTACATAGGAGCAGACGTACCAGACCCAAATAAACCCAGGTTAAACCTCAAAAACAAACCACCCAGATGGATCTCTAGTATTCATAGGTTGTACAACAAAAGAAAGAAAATACTGTGGAGAAATAAGAGGGAATGTGTATAACAGAGCAAAAAGTCCCACTTTAGTCTAAACAAGTGATTTACGGAGCTAGTCAAGTCTCTGAAAACAGACTTTGAGGTAAAAATAGCCTTCATGGCTAAGGATAACCATAAGGCCTTTTTCAGATATGTCCACAACCTGAAGGGCAATTCCCAACAATGTGTGGAATTAGTTACAGATGGCATTACCTGTACTCAAACAGAAGATATAGCAAATCAGCCAGTCAATAAATTCATCTCACATTTTACCTCTCCATCAACACCAGTTCTCCCCAAGAAATACCCTCCACCAATTCACTGCCAACTATCACCAAATAACATGCTGCCACTGTGCTCACTAAAGGTAAAAACATGGCTTCAACGGGGCCTGATGATATACCAGGTTGCCTCTTAAGCAGCTTAAATCAGGACTTACCAGGCCCATTAGGACTGCTATTTAACCACAGCCTCTGGACTGGCTCTGTCCCGATAGAGTGGATGCAGCAACAATCACCCATCTACATAAGGGGATACCATCTACTGACCTGGAAAATTACAGACCCATAAGTTTGACTAATCTTATGTGTAAGGCCATGGACAGCATAATCATGGACCTGTTAAATAAAGACATAAGAAACCTCCAAACACTGGATCTGACTCAGTTCAGCTTTGCCAAGAGCAGGCTATGTGTACTGAATCTGGTGGTTTCCTTGAGAAAGTCATTAAGGCCCTTGAGGACAGTAAGACAGTACATACTACCTACCTCAACCTGGCTAAGGTCTTTGACACAATTTCTCACTCAGATATTATAAATAAACACACAAAACGACATAAATCCCTACATCTTCAGATGGATAGCCAGTTGGCTCATTGACATGACACATGTGATTGAAGTAGGTGAATTCAGATCGAGCAAGAGGCTAGTTACTAGGGTGTGCCATAGGGCTCAGTGCTGTGACAACTCCTGTTCAGAATATAATTCTCTGAAGTCAAGGCTAATGTGGAAGGCCTCTAGATGACAAAGTTTGCCAACAACTGCAAGCTGGGGGAAATCAGTCAACCCCCCAACAGTGTAGATATCCTTCAGGAGGGTGCAGATCAGACAAATGATTGATGCCAGAATCATGGCCTAAAACTAAATGTGACAAATGCACTGTCATACCCTTTGAGAACTCAAATACCCCTGCAAATTGCAACATCAATAGCACACCCCTAAGTGCAGACTCAGAGGGTGAGATCTAGGTACACACATAGATAGACGTCTGAACTTTCTCTGCCATGTATCCACAGTGATGAAGAAGTAATTTTATGTGGCACAACTTATAAGTAAAGGTATAGCATCTATATCCAAGAAAATTACAATAGTGCTGTACTCAGCCCTAGTTAGACCAATAATCAAGTAGAATTTTCCATTTGGCATGTACTTGAGTAGGCACTTAAAGCAGCTGGAGTGAACTCAGATGTTCCTTACAAAGAAAATACAGGGTGTACACAACATGAACTATGTGGATAGACTAAAACCCTATCTTTCTGTCTCCTACCGACTATTAAGGAATGATCAATACTTGACCTGTAAGGCAGTTACAAATCCAGCCTTGATGGAGCTGCTACACATCTGCAAGTCAAAGAGCACTAGGGTCACCTGATCGAGGGATCTAAATTTTGTCATTGACTCAAACAAAACATGGTGGAAGGACAGATATGTGTCTCAGAGATTGCCCCTTCTTTGAAACATGCTTCCTATTCACATTAAGTAGAGACTTCCATGGCCCTCTTCAAATGCAGTTTGTATCATTGGATGGAGAATCCTAAACTCACACATGGAGTAGTGCTTATGTCACTTATGGACAGGAGCAATCTGTAAGATACTCAATAGACAGGCACAAATCCATGCCATCCTCTTTCTATGAGAGTGTACCACACAATCCCCAGGAACAACATCACTACTTTAAGACACTTTCTCATCCAGTGTCTAAGTAATGCAAACATCATGATTTTTATGGATGTTGCTGCAATATAAGTAAAAAATAATTGACTTTAAGAATTGTCTTGTTTTTTTGTGTCATTCAAAGGGGGACCAATATTTGTAATTTTTTTCTATGTGATCCAAACTATGTAACTATAGACTGGGAAACGTGCACCACCACTAGTGCACAAGCACAGAGATTTCTAGATTTGTCATTACAAATGCCTGGAACAATTAGTCAGAGTACCCACTAGGGGGAATGACATCTTGGATCTTGTCCTTACTAATGTGAGATCATCTTACAGCACCTATTGCACATCTTCATCACTTGTTAAGTCTGACCAAAAAGCTGTCTCCTTCAAAATAAAACTGAAACCAGAGATCCCTTCCAGCCAAGATACTTTAAAATATATAAAAGACAAACTACCTACTCCTAAGTTATACAGTGGCAAGCTTTAAGTCCCTACCAATCCCAGTTAACTCCACTGAATATACAGAAATGTACACGGCCACACTATACCAGCATGTAAACAGTTGCATAGATACAGCTCTACTCCAAAGGAACAAGCACAGGGCAAACCCTTGAAACAAACCCACATATGCATAGTGGAACCATAATATCAACAACCTTTATAATAAATAAAAAAGAATTTTAATCAAAAGTAAGAAGAAAAATTCTCAGAATGTTAAAGCCCTTGTCAATGAAATAAAGAAAAAAAAAAACAACTTGGAAGTTTAAGAAAATCCACCAAAGCTGAGTTTGAGGCTAAAATAACTATTCAAGCCAAAGACAATCACAAGGCATTTTTTAGTTATGTTCGTAATCTCAAAAGCATAATACAGAAATGTGTTGAGCTGGTTGTGAATGATGTTACCTCACTGAGGCTGAAGATAAAGCTAAAGTACTTGCCGATAAATTTAGCTCTACATTCGTCCCTGTTCCTCAAGATAACCCTGAAACTGGCTCACCTCCAGCTATCACAAAAGGCCAAGCCTTAAAAGTGCTATCAAAAGCTATAAATAATAGATCAATCGGTACTGAATCTTAAATAGCATGAAGTATGATTTAATTGCTCTCCTAACAGCACTGTTCAGTTTCACTCTCTATACAAGTTTTGTACCAAGTGAATGGAGAACAGCTACAGTCATTGCCGTGTAAAGGGAGGACCTTCCACAGACTCTGGCAATTATAGTCACATAAGACTCACCAGACTCATATGCAAAGACATGGAAAAAATTATCAAGGAATTCAATCAGAACATAGAGACCCTCCAAACACTGAACCAGTGTCAATTTGGATTGATCAAGGGCAGATCATGCTTACTCAATGTGGTGGATTTTTTGAAAAGGTCACCCAAGCAATGGCCGAAGGCAAAATTGTGCACACCGCATACCTCAACCTGTCAACAGATTTTGACACAATCCCCTGCTCAAGCAGAGTAGAAAAGATAAATAAACTGGGAATAAACCCCGATGTCACACACTGGGTTGCCAGGCTTCACACAGATAAGATGCATATAATCAAAACAGGGGAAGTTACCTCCACGAATGGATCAGTCACCAGTGACGTCCCCCATGGTTCTGTGCTGGGACCTCTGCTGTTTACCATCTACTTTTCTGAAGTAAAGCTAATACCAAAGCACTCTGGCTGAATGTTTGCAGATGACTACAAGCTAGGAGCAGCTGTTGAATTCCCAAAAGAGTTAGCCATCATATATGAAGGTCTTTTTCAAATAAATAACTGTTATCAAAATCATGGACCAAAACTAAATGCCAACAATGCATTACTGTATCCTTTGGGAAGTCCTCCACCCCTGGGAATTAGCATATTGACATTATACACCTAAGAGTTGACAAATAAATAACTGTTATCAAAATCATGGACCAAAACTAAATGCCAACAATGCATTACTGTATCCTTTGGGAAGTCCTCCACCCCTGGGAATTAGCATATTGACATTATACACCTAAGAGTTGACACAGTTGTTCAGGATTTGGAAACTTATATGGATAGATAGTCACCTAACGTTTGACCAACATGTGTATGTTGTTATAGGAAAGTCCTAATATATTGCACTGCTTATAAACAAAGGGATTGTGTCTAGATCTAAGGCTGCCATTGCCCCCTTTTACTCAGCCCTCATTAAGCCAGTCATTGAACATAATGTCCCCATTTGGCAAGTATCTGTTTAGACTCATGAAACAAATGGCACACACATACAGATACCCTATGAAAAGGATACAAGTAATGAAAAAGAAAACACATGGCCTACATGGACCAACTCAAAGCTGCATAGTCACTATACTTGGTATCTTACAGACTGCTAAGAGGAGACCTGTGTCTGGCATAAAAGGCATCCTCCATCCTGTTACTGATGGATTTGCTGCACATCAGCAAGTCAAATGATATCCGAAAGACTTGGTCTAGTTATCTAAACCTCTTCTGCAGTGGTTACCTATTGAAGGAACGAAAGTTACGAAGTGCGAACACTCAGATGAGCGAAAATGCCGCAAATCAAAGTTTTTTTTAACGCATTACAGTGAAGATCAGAATATTTGCCCTTTCCTCACTGTAGTGCAATCTCTGAGTTGGAATATATATTTAGCAGGGGATGTGGAGGCGCAGCCCCCCACAATAAAGTTTTTGATTTGTGGCATTTTCGCTCATCTGAGAGTTCGCACTTTGTTCTTTTCGTTTTTTTAATATAGACCCTTTTGCAACACAAGAAGAACAGTTTGGAGGGACAGGTATATCTCAATGAGGATACCACTGCTGTGGAACAGACTCTCCATTCACATAAAACCAAGTTCATCCCTGTCGATTTTCAAACAATACTCAGATCTTTGGATGGGAAACAAAATATTTACCCCAGGACAGTCCTCCTGTACTAATGGACAAATGCAGCTCCTAAATGCTTTATCCCATGCATGGTTCCCTTTAAATTATTTATGGTATGATCCCATTTATTCTCATTAAGGGTGATATATAATTATTGACCACAGGATGGGTAAGGCCTATCTATAAACAAATTGCTTAAAATGGCACACAATAGCAGCTAGCGTAGTACTTACCTATGAATGTATCATATCATTTAAAAGAAACCCAGAGGACTTGGAACATTATTAAAGTAGCAAAGTTTATGGTAAGGTTTGCTTTACATTTCATTTAATCTGTTTTCCATAAAAAGAAATCTCTGGCTCATTTTTAAAGACCTGCAGAGAGCCGAGTGGTGGTGTATGCCAGAGTTTAGTATCTCTTAGTTTAATGCACCACTAAAACAGAAGCACTGTTTAAATACTGCTTATGTACAGGCCTTATAACAATTTTGGAATAGGCTGTCTTTGACAAAAAAACAAAGACACCACCAAAGCCAATACACTCCAAGTCAATTGAAGTTAAACATGAGAAAAGCATGATCGTGCAAGCTGTTCTACTGCATTGATATCCACTTAACTTAGCTAGAGGTGGCCTCTCTCTCTCTCTTCTTAAATCAATGTTTTCATAAAAAATAACATGAACCTTTAGCAGCAGATTGTGAAGGATTTATAATAATAAAAACTTCTTATTGCTCTTTTGATGTAGAGAGATGAAGCCCCGCTGTAAACGAAATGATGTAAGTTTGATTGATGTCTCAGGCACCAAACTGGGTTGATTTGAGGAAGCAGAGCAATGATAAGGATTGTCTTTCCTATGATTAGCCTCCATGGTAGAATGCCTGAGAGGTCTGCCATGATTATGTAATAGACAACTATTCCATGGCCCATTTTGCATCAACATCTTGGCTGCTATGGACATCTCAATGTAATAGTAAGGCTTACAAGCAAAAATCCAATTCCTCCAACTTGAAAAGATTGACTTCATTTCCCAGTTCACCCACCTTCCACACCACTAACAAATGGGCCATAGGTCTTCTACACCAAAGAATGAGTGAGTCCAGTGGGCAATGGGGGGGGGGGTTAACCAAGGGAGGAATGGGCTAAAGAATAGTAATATAAAGTTTTATTAAACAAGAAGGGCTGTCTGAAATACTTCCTGAAACTGCTTGTTAAGTTGAACTATTTCCAAACCAATGACACAAACATGTTGTCAGAATGGGCTTCCAGCATTATTAGAGCCATTAGATAGTATCTGGTACACTAAAGCATGCTGTGTAATTTGAGTCCATTGTTGTTCTGTGATATGGCATAGTACATATCCCTTCAAATGGTAGAATGATAATATATAAGTTTGATAGCTTTTTCCTGCTGCAGACAAAGCATGTTTATATTGTTTGCCGCTGGGGAAGACAGGTTGATCATGGTTGACATTTTAAGGTCTTATAATGTTATCTTGCTTGAACCAGATGTTTCACTTCTGATTGCTATCTTCATGTTAAGGTTTAAATTGTGACGGGTCCCTTTCTGTTCTTGTCATTCAATTCTTTAGCTCATTATCTCCAATGGAGCTGTGGAAGTTGGAACTGGGGCCCAAGCTTTTTGATAGAATCAAACTATGACCTCACATTTCAAATAAATGTTCATATCTCTGGAATCATAGGGGTCACTAAAAAAGTGCAAGTGACAAAGTCTTCAGCACAAATTATTTTTTAGTGGTATTCTTTAGGTTCTAGGTAATAAACTGAATTTTGTAAGTCACAATAAACATAGTAACTATTGAGTTTGTAATATTTTGTAAACAACTTACATCTCATTTAAATTACACACATACTTTAGCAGCATTTTGTTCATCCAGCTGAAAGATTTCATACAAGGTTAAGCAGTTCTGTCTGTGCAACTTCGTTGTTGAGATATTGAAAAACAACATGAAATGTTTGACAATATAAATAAATATTATATGAACAACAATTAATATCCCTTTGCCTGCATTAAACAGAGGTCAAATAGCAACACATTTGCATCTAGCATTGTCTAAGCTTTAAGCTGAAATATGTTAACACTTTGCAAGAGGCATGGTTCTGAACTTAGTAATGCAAATATGAACAAGCAATGTTTGATGGCTAGAGGCATCAGTAGAATGTAACTGCAGAAACACCCACAGGTATCAACTTGCTGTATTAAGTTAATGAGCTTTTGGGACTTCCCGCATCATCTAATTGACCAACAGCTATCACTGTGACCTTTGAATCTCACATGCATCATGTATGAAATCAACCAGTACTATCTTGCATGCAGAAAGTTTAATTGCATATGCAACTTGATTGGTTTTGGATAAGAAAGCTTTCTTAAAGATTCCTCTTATTTTTTACGAGTTAGTTTCCCCACATCAGAGGCTGAATTCGACTAACTCTCAGATCATTTTTTTCTTAAGTAAATTGTATTTACAGCAGATTATTTCTGAAAGAAGCCACTATGGGAAATATTTGTTTTTATAGTTTACAAATATGAAACAGATGACTGGAGATCAGTGCTCTTAGATCAAATGATATGTTTAATAGAATTTTAAAGTGCATTTGTATTTCTATGAGATCAATGCCTAATGTGACATATTGTGCTGATGGTTAGTAATTACATTTTTGTAACTATACTTTTTTCTGTCTGTATGTTTGTCTCTTTGCATACTCCATTTTTAATGAGGGTGTTTCCTGAACTATCACTCTTTTCAGACTTTATATTAGCTTATCAATCCATGCAGTTAGATTAAGTAGCTCCAGATCAGCAGTAGATAAAACTCCATCTTTTACAAAGTGTAAATGTAATTCTTTAAAAAATGTTATTATGGAATATTAAATGAACCTCCACTGTAATAAAAGCTAGATAGGGATTACAGAAATTTAGAAATTAGGAGTAAACTTTGATAGTGTTGCAATAATCTAAATTTAAAAAATTATTGTAGACAAATGAATTTACTCTTTGAATGATCATATGTTGAGAATTGCTCCAAGTTTGCTTGGAGAGGAATTATTAAATTACTTGAGATGGTTCTTGGATGGATTAATAGTCTGATTGTGTGCAATATTGGGATATAACATTAGTTTCCAGAGGTGTGTTATAGTTCATAATTTATCACTTTTATGGACCAAATACAGATTACACTAAACCTCTTGAAGACTTCTTTAAGATGCTGCTTGCAGTAAGGCAGATTGTAAGATTTTTGTGTAATACTAGATCCTCTGATTGATAGAATTCTTACTGGTAGATCAAGACTCACTAAGATCAATAACCTAATTACAATAGTAGACATCAATATAGTAGATGCTTGGACATCAGATAATCCTAACGAGGATTACATTTTTATAATACCTGACATGGAATGGCAAGCAATTAAATTCATGGTTTATTACTCTGAATGTTCTAGAATTTCTTATAAAAATTAAGATAATAAACCTCACCCCATGTTATCATAATGGGTTTTTATTAGATCTAGAGGACAGAGCAAGTATTCATAATAAAAGATCCTGGAAGTTTGCCTCTTTTCTAAGTCAAGATAGTCAGAAACTGCATTTTAGAATACCAGTGAAGTAAAAAAGGCGGGTCTAAATTTAAAAGCTGAGAATATTTTAAAATAAAACCTAGATTATATATAAAATTAGACCAAGACAAAATAAGAGCAATATAGAGATATTAGAGGTCTTAGTAAAAGAAGCTAAGGCACCAGAATAAAAATATGGACAGACAAAATAAATTGCTTCATCAACATATTTTTAAAGAAGTATGTCAAAGCTTTATAATTTGCCTTTATTTTTTCAAAATGCATTTGGCACAATTCATTGGGCATACATATAGCAAGTATTTTAACTGATAGTATTAGCTCATAGATTTATAAACAAAATAAACTGTATTATTTTCCTCTCTCAGAAACCAGGATTTCTACTAATAATCTATTTTCTTCTATCTTCATGCCCATAAGAACACATGTTATCATCTCCTTTGTTTGTAGTCGTCATTAAACCTTACCTTTTTACTTATGGGTAAACTAAGGAAAAACTGCATGTATTATCTTGGTCCACAAAAACTCTGATCAGACTCAAAAAAAAAAAAAAAGAAAAAGAAAGAGCAGGATCAAAGTAGAAGAATAACTGAATTCATTAAGCAGTAAAGTGCTTTCATCTAAAATATTTAGCTTAGACTTCATTAGAAGTTAAAAAAGTATAAAAATAAATACACTGCCTAAATACAAACCACTTAAATCACATGGTATTAGCTGATAATTCCATGATCTCATAGTCAGTGCAGTGATCACCTAATATTCCTTATAAGCTCTTTTAAAAATGTACCTCAAGTGTACGGAACTGTAATACCATCATTTATAAAAACTAAACACTATTTATCTAACCACAGCTTAAAAAAACGTACATTGACTACTGATTAATTGACTTAATGAATGAAAGGCGAATGAGGGAGTATTTAAGTTGCACTCTTCCCCCAATTACACCCATGCCAAAGCCCATTTCTGAATTTTGCTGAATCAGATGATAATGGATTGGGTTCCCAATACATGGTTCAATGAACAGTGTCTCACTGAAATGCTATAAATACTACTGCCATATAGTTTTGATCTGGCTGCTATTACAGCATCTTGACATTGGAAAAGTGCTTGTTGACAAAGTTGTCTTACAACGTGAGGTCAGAAATGATTTGCATATATGTCAATGAATACATAACCTATTCTGGGTAATATGTAGTACACACAATGTTCAGGGATGTCACTCGGTCTATGAAAGTCAAATTGGAAAGGATTCTTCTCCTGTCTGACAGAAGTGGTAAGGTGCTAATGATACCACAGATATAGCACACTATGCTACAGTTACTGTGCTATAATGGAGTTGAATATCACATTCCTGCACTGTGGAAACAGTATCCATTGTAATAGAGTGACTGACTAAGATCAACAGCAGGTGGAAAGCTTGAACAAATTCACTTTATTCCATATGGTCAAGACAGAACAGTGATGATACTCAGTTCAGATGCACATTCTAATAAATTCTAGTGCTGGTCATGTGATTCTTGGAGTATGTTCCCAAAATGCAATTGCTAAAAGAGTGAATTTGCAGATTGCAAAGTCACAGATGAGAGCATGCGGGTGGATTTGTTGAATCTGAGAAATAGGATACACTTCAGAATTAAAAATATTTGATAATATATTTTCAAAAGAGCCAGGAACATGGCAAATTTAGTCCCGATTAATATATGTGTAATGTTGAGCAACTGTAAAATGGAATGGAGGAGTTTGAAAGCATGAGTCACTGTAATTTATTTTACACCAATGTACCGTTTGTGAGATTTCTTCATGTCTCTATGCATTGGTTATCAGAAGGCTAAGTCTGTATAATGAAATTTCAAAGCTAGGTATGAGTAAAACTCAGCATAAACCAATACAATAGCTACTTGAGCCACTGTCGATAAATCTAGGACATTTTGGGGGCATCATTAGTTATCTTTCCTATACATTCCTGCACAGGAGATGTGTTTTGTTTTGTGTGAGCACAATGATATTTTATGTGCGCATCTCAGGATGAGTTAAGTATATTTTGCTAGTTTTTAGATTAGATGATTGGATACTTACCTTTGCATTTATGCAGTTCTACTCATGCATGCACAAGTACACACACACACACACACACACACACACACACACACACACACACACACACACACAGACACACACACACACCCACACACACACCAGACATGCAAAAAAGGTTTAATATCATCATTGTGCAGAATAATTTTGATACACCTGTATAATATAATAACAATAATAATAAAAATAAAAAATAGTAATGATAATAATATAATTGTATATTATGAATAATGCACTTCAAATTAGACTGACTGTGTTAACTCTATACAGAGTTTTAAAGGATCAAAGGCTGCATCTTTTGCAGTGACCAGCTTTGGGGAAAAAGCTACCAGATTAGACTGACTGTGTTAACTCTATACAGAGTTTTAAAGGTTTAAAGGCTGCATCTTTTACAGTGACCAGCTTTGGGGAAACAAGCTACTGTTTATCATGTTCTCTGTAGTCATAGCTTAACACACTACACATGAAAAGTAACCCTTGCAGCCATATTGTAGAACATTGATGTTTGTTTGAAGGAGGCAATGTATTTTTTGTAACATCATGTGACTCAGATAAGAGTGGAAAGGGACTTCTGATGTTTTTAAGGATTTTCCCTATTATCTGAGTTGGGACAATGTTGAAGTGATGAACATTTGACTTAGTTCCATGATATAAAATGCTCCAAAGGTATGCCTTCACAAAAAATAACTGTGATATTAATCTGAATCATGATATCTTAGAACATATAGATACTACAGGTCAATCAGAAGTTAATGTTTTTAATGATTATTCATGATAAAGTTCTTATACGGAACATTAATTTACAGATGGACAATGCTGTTTTTTTTCTTACTTTGACAAACAATGCTTTTTTTACTTTTCAAATTATAGCAAAACTTTCATAATGAATGCCTTTAAGAACAGTGCCATGGCTACTATAATGAATAAGGAAAATGTTACTTCTGTTTTATCTGTGAATGTTCTTATTACAAATGGCATTGCAGCAGATATTCAATGACAGATAAGAACAATGAAAATACAAATTAGCTGTCTAATCCAGACAAGAAAGATAACTCAACTTATTGTCTAACATGAAACAGGAAACCAAAATGTATGCATAAAGACTCTGGAAGGAATTCAATAAAGCCTATACAATGTTTTTTGTAGTGTACGCATCACAGGGCAATCCGTACATGGCAGCAAACAATTTTAAATTCACTAAGCTTCGCTTAGTGGCAGGCAAGCAGACATAAATCGAGAAATTTCCATGGAAAGCAAATTACCCCATAAGCAATTGAACCTTATGCAAATGAGCCAAGTGGAGTGATCCAACAAGCAGAAAAGCATCCATGTAGACTCTGTTTCAGTGTCCACGGTATGCACAATTTTTCAGCGTATGAGAGTCTACATGGACAGAATGGGATGCAAAAGTCCACAAATATGGACATAGCTCCCCAAAAAAAATGTTAGATCACATACATGCATGTGCAAAAAGTACATTGTGGATGTCTGAAAAAGGAAGGGAATATGTAAAATTAATAATAATTGTTTTTAAATAATTTCAGCATGTTTGCAATATGCACAGCAGTGCACAAACATGCTTAACAAAAAAAAAATAAAACATTTGTAATATGGTTTTCACAAATGTACTGTAGGACCTTGCATCTGGTCCATACAAAAGTGCATATGTGCTGTTATCCAGCTCACATGGCTATGAACTGTATAGTTGCTAGGCTGTCAGCATGGATGTGTATGCAAATGAGGTGGATTTCCTGAACTGCTAAAAGGAGCAAACATGTTTGCATATCCACTTTGTGTAGGCTCCTACAGAATGTTGATATTCCCAAAGGATGTGGATGACATCAGGGGGTGTGTCTTATTATTTTTAGAATTTTTTTGGTCCCATTATACGTATTTGTATGATGCACTGCACAGCTTAGCATGTCAATGCAAACGGACTACCCATGTGACAGTCATGACATGGGCAGCAATCAATTAAGACCAGGTATCTTAAAATAAACTTTATGACTTTTGTATAAGCTATGCTGTACACCATGGTGCATAGCACTAAATCGTGCATTAAAGTAGGGCCTTTAAATGAAGTCACTTATATCTTGGACAGGTGAACTGCATCATAATTAGCCAATCCCACATGGTGGACCTAAAGCAGAACTGTATCAAGTATGCATACACCCTACATTCTGATTTTTCCTCAATACTATGGACCATTGGAGTAGAGACTTGGGAATTTATCTGGGATAATGCTAGGGGCTGCTTCAGGTCTGCTACAAATGTATGTGCTAGTTGCTGAAGTCAGTGCTACTAGTGCTGCTCACAATAGGCCTAGGTTGAGAAGGAGAAGATTGTTCAGGCCCAGGGTAACCTTCCAGGGCCTACATGAGCTGGAGGATGCAGAGTGCTACAGGGTGGACAGGGAGATATTACAAGAACTCATGGAGCTCTGCCACCCTCAACTCAGAGCCAGATCTATCAGAGAGGAACCCACGCCAATGGAAACAAACATATGTGTATCCCTTAGGATATTAGCTACCGGTACTTTTCAAAGACCAACTGGGGACATGATGGGGGTGTCACAGAAATCCGCATCAAGGATAGTCCACCAGTTCCTGGATGCTATGCTTCCACATGCCAGTGGGCACATATATTTTCCTGTTACCCTTGAGGCGAGGGCCAGTAATCAATATGCAACACTTCTACCATGTAGCACACTACCCTGAAGATCTGTGTGCCACAGATTGCACACATGTACACATCAAGTCACCATCTGGTGAGCAGGGTACAATTTTCATTAACCGCAAGGGGTACCCCTCCATCAACTGCCAGGTTGTGTGCAATGCCCAGGAGATTATCCTGAATGTGTGTGCTGGCAACCCTAGTAGTTATCACAACTCTCATATCTGGCACAGATCTCAGCTGTACCAGATGTTTGCTAGGCAGGGACATCCCACAGGACAATTTACCAGGGAATGCCAGCTACACCCTGGAACTGTGGATGATGATACCCATCAGAAATGCACATGCATCCACAGAAGAACACCATAATGTAGTGCACACAAACTAGGAACATCACAGAGTATGTGTTTGAGCTTCAGAAGTCACAGTTGTGGTGCCTCAGTATATCTGGTGGAGCCTTGCAGTATACTCCAGCCACATGTGCACAGATTTTCACAGTATGTGCTATGCTACACAATCAGATCCTGTGGAAACAGCTGCAGCAGGATCAGCAAAGGGAATGGATACGCAGCTCCCCAGTAGTGTCTAGGTCACCACAGCCACAGTCACAGGAGGACTCGGAGGAGGAACCTCCTGCTGATGTCCCTGTAGGCAGACATAGGTGTGCTCAGTATGCTCTAGCTTTGGCTAAGAGACAATGCATAGCACATTCACTGACAACCTAGGGACCTAGGGTCTAACACCTTACTCCTACTCACTTACAGATATTAAAATTGATGCCAGAAACTCACACATGATGTACCTATCCATATACTGTCTGTGTACTGCTTGCATCAGGCAGAGTCAGCCCTGAACTACAGTCATGTCAACTGCTGTATTTGCAGGGTAAGTCCATAACCTACACAGTAGTCTAGTGGATTATTATGCTATGTCAGTGTATGTATGGACTGGGTGCATTATGCAAGTAACTATATTGGACTAGTAGGACAGAAATGACATCCATGTGGGGCTACAGATACCCATTCTAATAAGATGTTTCCATTTCTGTTCAGTAGGCCTCATGCATGGAATATTCTTACAGTTTTACAGCAACAGATTACTAGTACATCACTGAAGGGAGATATTAGACAGTGGGGTTAAATGATAGTCAGATTACTGTGTATCCCAGCAGAACATGTAGTATTGCTCCAAACCCCCCAAAATAGCAGTGTTCCATTGTCACTGCTGTAACAGTAACTCATCAATGGTATATGAGCATTTCACTCAGTCTTAGGACAGTAATAGAGAAACTGATCATACATTGTATGTCTTAGGCAATGGAGGAATAACTAATATACATATTTATTCAGGTGATTTTGTGATGAATGACCTCCCTGTTTGTTAAGCAGTTTCTGTGGCTTAAAGGACTAAGGCAACCACCTTCTTTGAAGGGATTTATGGTTCTAATCTAGAAGAATCCACTTTTTTGGATGTGAGGTATTAATAATTTGTGTTCTACAGACTGTTATTCTGTGTGTGCTGTACTATTTTAACCTCTGTCACACATTAATTACATAAGACAACTTTGGAAAATCTTAGCCAATGTGACTGAAGTTTAGCAGTTCAGAAAAAGGAACAGATGTCATATTGTGTAATATACAAAATCCTGGACTGGAGTACAGATAGGTGTGGGCTGGAGTCAGTTTATAACTAGCCAAAACTTCCATTGGGTATGCTTATATACTTAGTTAAGCTGAGTGCAAATTTGTTGCTACTTGCACAATGACTTTTATAAGTTACATATATATATATAAATAGCTGTATGCATACACACATACATCTCTGTCTCTCCCCATATATCTAGATAATACACACACATACGCACACTTATATAAATATATATCAGACACACACACTATATATATGTGTGTGTGTGTGTGTGTGTGTGTGTGTGTGTGTGTGTGTGTGTGTGTGTGTGTGTATATATATATATATATATATATATATATATATATATATATATATATACACACAGACATGTGTGTGTGTGTGTGTTGTGTGTATGTCTGTGTTGCCCAACATACCCACATTGTAGTGAGTAAAGCTGCACTATGACACATATATAATGTTTGTCAAAGTACCAAAAGTAAGTGCTCAGCAGTAGATAGTGCACTTACTTACAGCCCCCTGTGCCACTGGATGTCACCACACATACACCAACAATTGAGTAAGTTGTGTAATGTATAATGTTACGTACTTATGCATTGACAGAGCACATTTTTTTTTTTGGCCACAGGCTTGCCCATCCAAATGCAAAAAGACACACATGGCCAAAATGTCTACTGTTGCCACATAGCTAGGATAAAAAAACAGTTGTCTGACTGCTAGGTTACTAGAAGCAGATGACAGTAAGAAGCAATGTTACTAAGCAAGCCACACATGCTGTTCAACACAGGACTTGTTTATGTCCGCTACAAATAGCTCACCTGCAGCCATTTATAAAGTAGACTGGAGCCATAGCACATGCATTGAGGACTGTGATTTGAAGTGTGTAAGACTATATGGTAAAGGGTTTGAATCTCACTCCAGCTCTCCTGATGTGTCTGTGTGTATATGTGCATCTCTCTACAAAACAAGTGTGAATCCCCCACTGACTTCCAAACTGCAATGGATATGTCCTTGCAGTTGATGAAGGCATCCAAACTTCTGTTGTCCACAAGGTCTGGTGATGTCATGTACCATAGGACTACCAAAAGTCAGCTAAATGCCAGATTTATGCAGTGATGTGTGTGTTGAGTACTGTGATCTGTAGTGTGTAAGACTAAATAGGTAGGGTTTCTAATCTCATTGCAGCCAACCTGGGGGGTGTGTGTGCTGTATTCTGTAAACATTAATTGGTAATGGTATTATTCTCACTGTAGCTAGATACACCAGTGTGTGTGTGGATGTTAGTCACAGCATTTTACATCAGCCTATAGGGATCAGAGGATCATTTGAATTTACTAGGCTAATGGCCCTAGGGTAGTGGCTCCCAAATTTTTCGATTCTCGGCTCCCTTGCCGAATCCAGGTTTTCCCAAGCCCCCCCCCACACACACAGCAGCACACATAAAGTGCATAGTCCTAGTTACATATCTACATATGAAATAAAATATATGATATGGTCAATCCAGAGAGAAACCAATTCATCATATGTTGCAGACGTGACAGATAAACAACTCTGCAACTAACATGCTACATCGGTTACAGACAGTTCAAATTTTATTCCACATGAACACATAACAACAAAGCAAAGTGCATAAGCTAGATTTTCACATTTCTGAACTAGCTAAATCATGTTCCCAAATCACCATATTCAGCTGCCTGATGTTAAACTTCCTGTTCATTGTTTTCCATGTGAAATCATTGGCTGTACCGTTTCTGCTGCATGTGCAATGACAGTGATTCCTTTGTTTTAGAGAATTTCACATTGTGTGTGTGTGTGTGTGTGTGTGTGTGTGTGTGTGTGTGTGTGTGTGTGTGTGTGTGTGTGTGTGTGTGTGTGTGTGTGCATGTGTGTGTTCACACTTCCTGTGCATACACAAATATATGTATGTTTTTGCAACTATGGACTTGGTACATGTAAGTTTGAGAGTGAGGAGAGCTTGCTTCCCATTTGGGGGACCACTGGGCATTGGGACAAACATTATATTAGGTTTTTTCACCAAGTTGTATTTCCAACAAGTTGAATTCAGTGGATTAGGGCCTCATTGATTCAAAACTTCATGATTCTTTGTGGAAGCATCAGTGAAAGAAACTGAACTGGTAACATGGAACAGTGAATGGCAGGGGCTAATACAGCTGAAGGTAAATTTCTCAGTAAATAATTTTCAAATTATTTCACAACTGGCCAGTAGACTAAGCTAGAGCCTGAACTTTTGAAATGGCAAAGATATAACCTCCAATGCTAACCTGTGTATGGAAGGATGAGTCATGTGTGCAACAGATGAATTTGCCCGCTGACACTATAAAGTTTTCTGCTAAAGCAATTGAGGAAAAGTCCCCCAAACAGATCATGCACCAGAAATGAAACAACACCAAATGAGGGGAAAGCAGGCAATGCCAAGGACCTAGTGTGAGACCCAGTAGTGGCTCAATCTTGTTAAGAATAAGGACTCTTGGACCTTTACTTTGCTATTGTGTGGCAAGAACTGTTTATACTTCTTTGCCTTTTCTTTCTTCTTTGGTGTCTCCTTTGCTTTTTTCTTGGATGTCCTCCTTTCCGCCAGTATTTCCCTTCTGCTTTTCCAATGTATTTACCTGCTTGGTTATGTTGCTTTTTTTCTCCTTGTGGCATTACACTTTTCTAGCCTTTAGCAGCCAATTAGATGAAGGAAGAAGAGATTGATATTGAAGATAAATGAACTGTGGGGCCTGTCTTTAGCTTTTCTTTATCCAGAAAAGACAAATAAGAAGAATTGCTTTTTTTCCTCGAATGATCCAGACATCCTGCCATGGTTAACTGATACAATATGAACTAGATACAGACAGCATCAATCCCAGATCTACATTATAAATTATTAGTACCTCACAGCCTTAACCATCTGAGCTATATTACAAGAATTCCTATTTCAGTTTTTAACTATTTTTAAATACAATTTTCATTATGGTTTACAGTCCAGATTATTCCTTATTAGTTTACATGCATGGAAGGAAGGCTGCCTCAGTAGCACATAGTTTGTGAGCAGAGGGTATCACTTGGTTTATTTGGCCTTCCCATTTCTCTACTTAATACTGGATACACCAGAAGTCTTAGTTAGTGAGCGGCTTGCAGGCTACTGTTTCTTACAGCTTCTACTATGTAAAACCAGTTATCCTTGCAGACTGTTTTATGGTCTGCTCAAGGTATGCCACAGTGATTAACTCCTGGTCCTTCTTTTATCCTATTCACAATATGAAATCTTCCCTGCATTCTTGTTTTCCACATACAATAATTTACATTCAATCATACAATATTTTACACAATCTAAAACTGTATGATTTTAAAAATCTTTCAGACTCCACCCCACCGAATATCATGATTTCTACCCTACTTTATAAACTGGCTCTCCTGCAGATGTGTATTACTTATAACAAAAGCATACTTTTCATTGTAGTTTGCTTGATATTTTATAATTACAGCAAAGAAACGTCTGTATCACTGTTGAACACTTTAGCTAAAGGAACATCATTAAGTACTAGCATTAGCATGAATCTTATGACAAAATATAAAACTAATTTAACACACACACACACACACACACACACACACACACACACACACACACACACACACACACACACACACACACACCTCTGAAAGTTTCCTTACTTATATGGGGTCTTCATTCTTTCTGGCTGTACCCACCGCAGGTCTGATTCTTGTTCCCCGAACATTATCTGTTCGTTGCTGTTCCCGCTCGCATTTGAGCAACCATACCCAGACGGAAATGCGTGAGCTCCTTGCTCAATTCCAACAGGCTGGTAGCCCTGACAGAGCTAATGTCATCGCACACGTGATGACATCAGCTCAAACTGTGTGAAAATTTAAAAAAACAAAAGAAAAAATGGTAAATGAAGGGTATTCGTTCGCAACACACCTGTGAGGAAGCCGCAGCACCCCAGGGCACCGTGGCACACACTTTGGGAGCCCCTGCCCTAGGGTCCTTACAATCCTAGCCAAGTTCTTACCCTTATTTACACAATCAGCTTCTATTGCCCCTGTCAAAGAGGGAAAAAGGCAGACACCCTCTGGTAAAATTATGGTCACCCATCCAATCGTACAGATTGTATCTGAAGAGGGCCAATGAGGTGCTCTGTTTGACATTAAGTGGGAGTCTGTTGCAAAGGTTTGTTAAACTCTGGTAGACATATCTCTCCCTCCAGCATGTTGTATTGATGTCACATACCAGGTTAATGTCCATACAGTGAATAATCCATATACTATTTGACTTAAGATATACAGGATTTCCAGCAAAGTAGGGTCACAGATTGCCTCATATGCAAGGCACAGATCACCTCTGAATAGTCTGTATGACACAGACTAAACTGGTAGTGATTTCAGATGATCCCCATAGGACAGATGCTGAAGACTTGACTTGTAAGGAACCTTTTGGGTCTCTGCAATAGCCACTGGTGCTTTGAAACGTACATAACAAAATGGCCATTGTACTCACATATTGGCCTGATGAGGGAAGAGTACATGGGGATTATAACTACTTTATATTCAGGTGACAGTGCCCTCAGTTATAACATGAGCAAGATATAATGCCCTTCTTATCACTGTGGAGACATGGTGATTTAAGGTAAGGTAATTGTACACCTGTGTGCCCAGGTCTCTTACCCCTGAGTATGTACTTAAGGTGTTGCTATTGATGTGCTACTTAGCAGGAACATTGCTGGTACCAAAAGGAACGATACTACATATATTTGCATGGGGTTTAGGGCCATGATTGTGGAAACAATCATTTGGTCATGTATGACCCTCTCGTAGGATGTTGACATAATTTGGAGAGTATATGCCCACTCCCAGTTTGCAGGCATCAGCAAATCTTTTCAGCCACAGACATTCACTTTGTGTTTGTAAATTTGATAGTGGAATCCACACATTAGAGGACACATGACTGAATCCTGTAGAAGACCACTGGTTACAGTTCTGCTACTGGAGGTGGATACCCCTATTCTGGCTATATGAGTGCTATCATTGAGCCAGTTAATGATCCTACTAATGATATTACTGTTAATGGCCAGTCTCCCTTTTAATTTCTACAAGTCTGTTGGGTTTCTAATACCATGACAGGAATGGACTTCATTCCTAAGTCAAAATATGATTAAAGTTCATGAAATTAGTATTGTTTCAGTCTTTGATCCCAGACAGAAGTGATCTTTGCAACACCTGCAATGTGCCCAGTAATGACTCCTTCTGCAAATCATATGGGCTTACTTGTATTGGTAACATATTTAAATATGACTGTACATTCTGTTTTATAAGACACATTGGTCCTACTAGTATTGGAACTATTTGTGTATCTTTCTTCCATATTGCTCTCATTTTTGCCTGCAAATCCTGATATTATATGTCTCTCTGTATGCAAGACACTGTAGTCAATGGGTGTGGTGATTTCAATGATCAATGTTACTTTTGTCTTCTTTTAATGGACCACCATATCTGGTTTTCTAGCATCTATCTTTTGAACTGTTTGTAATCAGTGATACCATTTGATGTAGGCTTCATCATTTTCTGTGATGCTTTGTGGTTCACGTTTCCAGGGTTTTTCAGTCACTTCAATACCATAATGTTTGCACAATACCCAGTGTAACAGTCTTGCCACATTATTATGCCTTTCAGTATACAGTCCTTCTGCCATTAGTATGTCACAGCCAGCAACAAGGTGTGCAACTGTTTCCAACTCTGTTTTACAAAACCTACATTTGTTTGTTATTCCCACATGTTCAATGGACTTTGTAAACAGCATGTCTGTAGCCCACTGTCTTGAGACGACAATATTAACCTTTCATGTCTTGGTTTGAATTTGTCTCTCTTTAACCATTCCGGTGTTTGATCCTGATCAAAATTAGGTTCTTCCAGATGTTTTCTATACTTGCAACTATATTTATGCATTTTCCACATTTCTTGCCTTCTCATCTGGTCCTTCACATTCAGTTGTTGCCTGATTTTTATCTACTTCTGGTTTGATTTCCATTTCTGCTTGATACCGATATGCTTCTACTAGATTAAGCAGAGAAGTCATCTTAGATTTATTCTCCTCATGTTTCAAAACATTCACTATGTTTGGGTCTCATGAGGTCAGCAGATATGTGTGCAGTCCCACAATTGCATATCTATACATATAATCAATTTCAAGGAAGCCCATTACTCCTTCAGAACGGGGAATATATAACCTTGGTATGCACTGATTTTTATAAATAATCTGATGAGCATGAAGCATCCTTGTTTTCCTGTCTAATCAATCCAACACATTTTGGGGCCAGTGAATCACTCCAAAACTGTAAGTTAGGATGGAAGAGCAAATTGGATTATAGCTGGAATATTGTTCCTAGATGTCAACGCTGTTTTTAGGATTAATTTAGGTCTTCCAAAGTATTCCTTACTAAGTTTTATTTTCATTTGTTTATGTTTTATTGTTGATCCTTCATCAATGCCCAAATATGTATACACTCCCTCTTGCTCAAGTTCTTTTATATCACATTCTTGTCCTAAATTGATGTTTTCTTGGTGCTGCAGTTTTCCTGCTTTAAAGGTTGCTTTTGCACATTTATCAAGACCAAATGACATTCTTATTATCATATGAAAAAGTTTTGACAACTTGCACTTGTGCCTTCAGTTCATCATCGGATGAGCTATACATTCTTAAATCATTGACAAAGACAGGATGAGAAGTCTTTACACTTTGTTGTTTTCTAGGAACCAAAATATAGTCATGGCCTAAGCTGTTAAGTAGACAGCTTAATGGGTTAAGGGCAAGACACAATAGCAATGATGGCAGAGTCACCCTGGAATATCACCTTTGGATTTTTATCCCTGGGATAATAATCTGTCCTTTATCATGGCTTAATTGCAAAGTGGTCTACCACTGCTTCATGGTCACTGTAATGCAGTTGCTCAGTGTAGGATGTATCATACATTTTAAGCACTCTTTTATCCATAATGTGTGATGCAATCAAATGATTTTTTTGTAGTCAGTCCATGCCATACATAGATTCTTCCCCTTTTTAGAGTTCTCCACTATGAAAGTATTTAACAACAAATGATCCTTTGTTCCATATGACTTTCTTTTATTGCATTTTTTTCTACTGCCATAATTGAGTATTCTTCTAAATGTCTATAAACTCTGTTAGCATCAGTTTCTGTGTATAGTTTATACATCATCAGAAGGCAAGTTATTGGTCTATACTTTTTAGGGTAGCTTGCAGGCTCACTCTTAAGCAGGAGCATTGTTTTTCCTGTTGTTAGCCAGGATGGTGTCTGTCCTTTCTTGTTGTTAGCCAGGTAGGTGTCTGTTCAGGGTGTGCATATAAATAGTTCTTACTTATGGCTAAATCTTCATACAAAGATGTTAATACTTTTAATGAGAAGTTACATACTTCATCTGGGCCTGGGGTTTTCCAATTAGAGGCTTTTCTTAACATTGTTTCAATCTCTCTTGCTGTTACGTCATCACATTTCATATCCAGTACCTTTAAATGTCTTAGTTTTTCTTTTACGTTTTCTATCCATTTAGCATGTATGTTATGTTCCACAGGATCTTTATCAATACTTCTTCAAAATATATCTATTTCTTCTTTTTTTGATGGTTGTTCAATTCCTTTTACCATGTTTCCCAATTCTCTATAAAACTTTTTTGGGTCAGCAATAAATGACTTTATATTTATCGGCATATCTTCTAAGTTTTTCCATCTGTGCTGAGATTTATTTATTTATGTATGTATTTATTTATTTATATTTGTTGACTGGGAGTGTCCGACTGGATGTAGGTCCATTTTCAGCGAAGGCCCGGGGAGAAAAGCTCTACAGTTAAAACAAACAGACAGTAGTTACATGGGATTACATAGCGATTAACAATTTACATAGCAATTACTTAGAACATATTTACAGATGAAGAACATAGTACATCAGTAGACAACTAGAATCTATCTGTGAAGTACATAACAGACATTAACAAATGTTACAATAAGAAGTTCCTGCTTTATAATAAGTACTAGGCTTATGAGCATCTGAGCTTGCTATAATCAAAGTAGTTAATGGAGTGGAAAGAAAGGTAGTGGTTGGATGGCGTGGGTGATATTAGAGTGGGAGATTTTTAATTTATTTGTGATAGTGCATGATAGATCCCGATCTGTTCTAATACTGCACGTTGCTTTTATCACGTCTATCTTTCTAAGTATGTTTATTGATTCACGCCCTCTTCTAACAGTGACACTTCTTGTCTTAACTGCGTTATAGTTTTCTCTATTCAATACTCCTTCCATGATGGTATTCGATTTCTCCCCTTCCTTTCCCTCACTACCCTGTGCTCTTGTGATAGAACTTTATCAGTTATTAATTTAGCTGCATACTAATATATCCTCTTTACTTTTGTTATATCACAGGGAATTCTATGGACAGTCCTAATTACTGTGTTCATTTGCTTTATCAAACTTGACTTTTTGCATTTTATTGACCTTCTGCAGTCTTTTTCTTTCATTGATCTTAATAGGTTCATAGGTTGGTACTAGGCTATCAGCACTATGGCCTATACAAGCCTAGCCATAACAATTCCCTGGTTATTTTTTCCCACAGTATTTACTTCCCTGGACCCGTGTCTACCAGGGTGACTGACGTGATCCCTGGGATGAATTTCCTATCTCCCATCAGGGCCAAAGAGGATCTCTGCTTGATATGTATGGGCAGTCTATTCCAGAGTCTGGGGAGTCTCTGGGTCAGGAACCTATCCCTCCATCATGTTTTGTTCATTGTGATAACAAGGTTTAGATCCCTGGAGCGTGTGTCTCTGAGGGATTGGGATTTCTTTAAGTGTAGCATGTCCAACAGCTGTGGGTTTGACATGGCCTTGTATGTTAAGCAGAGATCGCCTCTGAGTAGACGATATGTGACAGAGTATAGGTGGACTTTTTTTAGATGGTCAGCATAGGGCATCTGCTTTAGGCCTGTGATTCTTTTAGTGAGATATTTCTGTGGTCTTTCTAGTTATTGCAGATGTCTTAAGAGGTACATACCAAATGGGACATTGTATTCTATAATGGGTCTAATGATGGATGAGTACAGTGGGACAATGACCTCCTTTTTTCTGGATGAAAAGCCCTTAGTGATGAGGTGTGCCACATAGAAGGATTTCCTGACTGCTGCGGCGATGTGGTTATCGAAGTTGAGACCACTGCCCACCTGTGTCCCTAAGTCACATCACACTTTCGGTGTTTAGTGTACTGCCACCTATGTGGTAATTCATGGGTACATATTTTTTCCCAAAGGGGATAACTATACATTTCTTGGCATTCAGCTTGAGCCCATGGCTCTGGCACCAAGCATCTGTTTCTGTAAGGCCCTTTTGTAGCATATCCACATCATTTGGGGATTCAATAATGGCTCCCAGTTTACAGTAATCTGCGAACTTTGTTAGCCAGAGTCCCTTAGTGTTGGCCTGTACTTCACAGAAGTAGATGCCAAACAAGAGTGGTCCCAGAACTGAACCCTGAGGTACTCCACTTGTCACTTGCCTAGAGCTGGATTTGGAGTCAGCTACTTTTACAGTGTGGGCTCTGTCAATAAGCCAGATGGCAACCCATTGAGTGATGTAGGGATTAATGCCCAGCTTAGTAAGTTTATCTATGGTTCCAGAGTGGGGGATGGTGTCAAAGGCCTTGGCGAGGTCCAGATAGGCTGTATGGCCCTTGTCCACAACTTAGGAGACTGATTCAAAGAAGTCAATCAGTTTCAGGAGACAAGATCGGTCCTACACAAACCTAAGCTGCATGGGTTCCAGTGTTTGAATGTAGCCAGTGTCTTTTTTTATAAGTTCCATGATAATATGTTCCATGGCCTTGCAGATCAGGCTTGTCAGACTGATGAGGCAGTAGTTCCCGGGATCCAAGGTGGATCCCCTCTTGTGGAGTGGAAGAACTGTAGCTGTGCACAACTCAGTGGGCATGAAGCCTGAGATGAGACTATGATTAAACATAACACTTAGGTGAGGTGCCAGTACACAGCCTGGAATGTCATATGGTCCCTTGGATTCTCTATTCTTAGCTTTGGAGAGTGCATTTTCTACCTGTGTGGCTGTTATTACCAGAATTTGGCAATCTTTCGCTATTGATATGGGCCCTTTAGGGGGGTGAAAAGAGGGTGAAGTTTGCACTGAATCGATCTGCCAGGATATTGGCAATATCCTTGGGATCACTATATTTAATGCCATTCTGTTGTAGCTGAGAGCAGATCTGAGCATTGCCATTTAGATTCTTCACATAGCTATAGAATGTCTTGTGGTTGTCTTTGGAATCTTTGGCAATTTTATTTTTGTAACTTGCTTTGGAGGATTTTATGAGGGATCTCAGCTTCTTACTGAGGCTGGTAAGGGAGTTTTTTGCATCCTGGGATATTCCTCTTTTCTTCCTTTTGTTGTAAAGTTTGTTTATGACAAGGGACCACCAGATTGGCTTCTTTTTTTTGGAGGAGACTGTCTTAGTTCTATTGGGGATGGCACAAATCATTCACAAGTGGATGTGCTCGTACAGTGCTTTAGTGTAGGATTCAGCAGTCGAACTTTCATTTCCCATCTTCATAGGTGTCATGATGTTTGTCACTTCTGACTTGAGTAGCATGAAGTTGGCTTTGGAGAAGTTTTTTACGGAGGATTCCTTACTGGGGGGTGGGATGTGGATGTCAAGGGTGATTAGCTTATGGTCAGACCTGACCAACGAGGGGGTGACCATAGGTATGGAGCATCAATTTCCCATGTTGTTAATGACCAGGTCTAGGATATTGGAGCCCCTGGTGGGACTAAGGATTAGTTTATACAGGGCGTTGGAATTTATGAATTCCAAGAACCATTGGGCAAAGGTGATGGTACATGAGTAGTTTTCCCAGTTAATGGCAGGGTAGTTGAAATCACTCAGTATTAGGGTGTTTGGTTGTATCTTAATTATTTCCAGTATGTTTAGAAAGGTGTAGTGAGAATCTTGGGGCATGGTGGGGGATCTGTAATAAGCTACAGTTTGGATTGTAGTCTTACCTAGTGTTAGTTGCACCTGGAGAATTTCAGACACATTGTGCTGGGCAACTAGCCTGGTGTTGTGAATATCCTTGGTAAATATGGACACTCCTCCACCTTTAGTGTTTTGGCCCTGGTTTGTTAGCCAAAAAGTGTGGTAAGAGTTGCAGCCTAGTATTGCAGGGGTGCTCTCTGGAGCCTTGAACCAGGTTTCAGTTACTGCGCAGTTATCAATGTTCTCCATTTTTAGGAGTGCCTCATGAGAGTGCATTTTGAGGTTTAGACTTCTAGTATTGAGTAGCATTACCTTCAGATTTTGCATGCTTGTACCTGTTATGGTGGTAGTTTTATCCTTTGAACTTTGCTTAAAAAAGGCACTACAGGGGTGGCAAGAGCCTTAGCAAGTAACTCGAATCCCAGGGGCGACAGGTGCAGACCATCTCTGGCAAAGCATCGTGGTCTGTCGATCATGTCATCCCAGGCAGACAGATACTGGATCCCCTTTGAATGACACCAGAAGCTTAGCCAATCGTTGAAGTCAGTCATTTTGTCCTTCTACTGTGGTATAATTCTGGGTGAAGGCAGGATGCTACTCAGGACTAGGGTCATACCTGCCTGGGCCAGATGATTCAAGAGCTCTTCCATGTCTCTTTTTATGTAGTCCAGGGAGGTGCGTCTCAAGTCATTCACTCCAACATGGAGAATGACGGAGTCATATTTATACTTGTTGTGGAGTGACTTGAGTGCATGTATTATGTGGTGGATCCTGGCACCTGACGGCAGCTGACTATAATTTTCTCCTTGTTCAGACTGGTGAGTGGGACATCAGTGTGCCTGACTATAGCGTCATCTATGACTAAAGTGTTGGGTACGTTGTCTTGCCTTAAGGGCTGTTGTTGGGTGACACACTGGTGTTGTGAGCTATCTGACACTTTGGTTGTGACTGGTGTTTGTTTGTGTTTCAGCTTCGGAGGTCCTTGTTGCTTGGGCAGGTTACTGTTAAGGGCCTCCACATATGTGGGTTTAGTGTTGCTATGTGTGGGTGTTGGTGGTGTGGGTTTAGAAGGGCTATGTGTTGCTTGAGGAGTAGTGCGGGTGTTAACCTTCTCCTCTTGACTGTCTAGCACAATCTTGGGTGGAGAGAGTTTTGCTTCCAGTTTGGCTATGTAAGTGCATCTCTCGCAGGTTGTAGTGTTGGGTGGTAGGAGGAGAGGGTTGTCTGTGTACGAGGCAATTGCTGCATTGCCCCAGTATGCCCAGATTCACCAGGTGGACAGGAGAAATCACCGGAAGCTGACCCTTGGACATGCCTGGTTTGGGGCTTTTTTTTTTTTTTTTGTAAAGTAACAAGAGCTGTTTTCCCTTATTTTAGTATGGTACTTTGCAGTTATAGGCTGTTTAGTGCCTATAATTAATTTCTCCTTATTAACACAGAGAGTTGAGTGCTTGTATCAGTTTAAGACTTCCTAGTGCTTTCCATCAGGTTTTAAAGCAAGTGTTAGTCACAGGGAAGCTTAAAGGTGAGATGAAAAAAATGGTTTCTCCTAAACACTGCAGTGTGCACTAGAGGAGTTAGATGTGAAAGTAGGTAACTTAAGTTTTACCTGTCTAAAATGTTAAATTTTAGTGGAGAGTCACTATTTTTAAAACAGCAAGATAGATTGAAAGGGGGTGGTCACTTTTGTATTCTGGTACTATGGAATACAGTAGGATGGCCAATAAATTTAAATAGTTGAAGGGGAGTGATTTCACCAAATGATAATTTTGTGCTTACACACACAAGCCAGTAAAAATAGAGAGAACATGAGATATATGGTCAAATTAACATAAGGGGAAGGAAACTAGAAATACAGTGGAGTTTAAGAACTCTACAGTAACTGGGTGAGAGGGTGGGGAAAAAAGTTCTTCCTGACTCACAAGAGACAGAGCTGTGGTCTCTTTTCAAGTTTTAATATGCAGTAAAAAGCAGAATACAAGTAAAACACAAGGTAAATAAAACAAATCACAGTATTCAAAATAGAAAAAGGCAATAAAGTAATACAACAAATAAAAAGCAAACTAACCTTTCCCTCACAGCAAAGTGTAGCAGAGTCTGGGTGAGCCTTTCTAGTAAAGCTCTGAAATGTTTTATTTTACCCCTTAAATAGAAGGTTTAATTCCTAGCTCCACTCCCTCAGTTCCACAGATGATTAACCTTAACTGACCTGTTCTATTGACCTGTACTAATTTCTGCCTGATTCACAAGAGACAGAACTTCTTCCTTACCTCATTTTCTTCTAAACTGAGGCATTCTATAAAAAGTTCTATAGCATTTTCCTGTGATGCATTCTCTTCAGTTTCATTCTGTGCCATGTGTTGCTCTGTCATAAACTCACTGGCCTATCACTCCATAACATTGACTGCATCAGAGTTTCCATAGTTTCTTGCTACTTCCCTTGCTGTCCAGCTTCAAACCAGTTTATACTGGTTTCCTGTGGAAGGCTACACAATATCTTCATATGGCACACCTGACCAATTGCTTTTTATTCCACTGGTTTCCCCTTAATTTGGATGTCCATTACTCTATCCTGTTGTAGCGCTTTCTGAGTTAGATTTTCTACACCGAATCCTTCATTTTGCAGGTACTCCATAACCTCAGTTTCTATTTCTTTAACTTCTCCATTACTAATCTCTATTTCTACTTTTCCCCTTTGTCTTATCTTTTGTATTGTAAAGTTTTCCATGTCTGGATTCCTATGCTTGTATTTCTCTTTTTATATTGATGGCTAGCTGGGTGGGTTTGTAAATGATGCCTGAGGGGGGAATTGTGTCAAACGGCTTGACTAAGTATAGGTAGTTGTATGCACAGATGTCCCCTCATCCAGGTCATTGGTGATTGCCTGGTAGATGTCTACCAGGTTTAACAGGCATGATGTCCTTCTCATAGATCCAAGTAGTGTAGGGTCAAATGTTTTGAGATTACCTATATCTTTGTGGATAAGGTCCATGATTATTTGCCCCATGGCCCTACAGATATGGTTACTCACTCTAATTGGTCTATTGTTCCCGTGGCCAGGGGACGCACTGCCTCTGTGTAAGAGGATAACTGTGGCCATTTTCCAGTCAGTTGGGATTCAGCTAGTGGTTACTCGATGAATGCAAAGAGTTTCCAATGGTGTTAGTAATCCATGTTGGATAGTATGTAGGATGCAGCCTGGGATGTTTGCAGGTGCAATGGATGCTGTGTTTGTCACTACAGAGAGTCCATTTACTACCTGCTCTTTAGAGACACAAGGTATGGGACAGGTTGTAGGGATGTCATGGTGCACATGTGCTAGGGACAGGGGAGTGCAGTTGTTGCATAACCCGTCTATGTCTATAGCCTCATTATATGTGGTATCATTAAGTACAAGTTTGGCCACAATGTAGGCCTTTTTTTTTACATTACACATGTAACTATACAATGCCTTGTGGTTGTCATTTGTGGAGGAGGCTAATTTTGTCCCATATTTTGATTTGCTTTGCAGGACTTCACAACAACACTTATTTTCTCGTTTAAGCTTAGGAGTGTATGCTTCCATTTTAGGGGTCTCTCTCCCTCCAAATGTGAGATACCAATGTCTACCTCTTAATATAAAGCCTGCTGATAGAAGTTGTCCACCAGGCAGGTTTGCTGTGCCATGAGGAGCATGTTTTACTCCTGTCAGGTACAGGAGAGTCAATGCAGTTGTACAGGTGATTGTATGAAGGATTGGTGTAGAGCTCGACATAGTTGCCTGTTCCATCTGAGGAGGATGGTGCAGTCATGCTATTTATTCCATCCCGCAGGAGTTTGTAATCTGCTTTGTTGGACTTTATTACTTTATATGCTACAGGGGGGTGTCAGGTGTGATACTTAGTTTGAATATAATCAACTTGTGGTCAGATCTCACCAGGGAGGACCTCATAGTGCAGGTTCTACAGTGGTCACCCATATTGGTAAACACCCAATCCAGTAAGTTAGCTCCCCTGGTGTAGATGTCAGCCCACTGGTCCAGGGTATTGTAGTTAAGGCAGTCAACTAACCTCTGGGCAAGTATGTGTGAGCACCAGATCCATATAAGCACAGTGGGTTTCCTGATTCATGGAGTTGCTTCTGTAGCTGGCAATGGCTTGATTAGGTGCTCAACAAGCAGTCAATAGCAGCTGCAGTTTCTTCAGGGAATCATAATGTCTAACCAATCTGGATGCGTATCTATTCTTAATGAATATGTATACATCACCTCCATTACTTTGGTTCATAGGTTCATAGGTAGGTACTAGGCTATTGGCCCTAGGGCCTATATAAGCCTAGCCAAATGGTACCCTGGCATTTGCCACCCAAGAAATTTTTTCCTGTGCTCCTGTCAAGCAGAGCCACAGAAGTGATCCCTGGGGTGAATTTCCTATCTCCCATCCAATCATCAAGATTTTTCTTGAAGAATGCTAATGAGGAGCTTTGTTTGACATAGATAGGTAGTCTGTTCCAGAGTATGGGAAGTCTCTGAGACAGGAATCTATCCCTCCAGCATGTTCTGTTTATTGTGGTGACAAGGTTTAGGTCCCTAGAGTGTTTAGCTTGAAGGGATTGGGATTTCTTTACGTGGAGCATGTCCAACAGCTCTGGGTTTGACATAGCTTTGTATGTTAGGCAGAGATCACCTCTGAGTAGGCGATATGTGACGGAGTAAAGCTGGAGTTCTTTGAGATGATCTGCGCAGGGCATCTGTTTGAGGCTGGTAATCCTCTTTGTGAGGTATTTCTGTGGCCTTTCCAGTTGTTGTAGATGTCTTGTGAGGTACATAGCAAAAGGGGTGTTGTACTCTATAATGGGTCTAATGAGTGATGAGTAGAGGGGAACAATGACCTCTTTTTTCATGGATGAGAAACCTTTTGTGATGAGGTGTGCCACGTAGAAGGATTTCCTGACTACTGTGGCGATGTGATTATTAAAGGAGAGACTACTGTCCACCTGTGTCCCAAGGTCTCTTATCACACTTTCAGTGTTAAGTAGACTACCGCCTATGTGGTAGTTCATGGGTACAGAGTTTTTACCAAAAGGGATGACAATGCACTTTTTGGCATTGAGCTTGAGGACATAGCTTTGACACCAGGCATCTGTCTCATTGAGGCCCTTTTGTAGGATGTCCACACCATTAGGAGATTTGATTATGTCTCCTAGTTTGCAGTCATCTGCAAACTTTGTTAGCCAAAGACCTTCTGTGTTAGCCTGTACTTCAGAGAAATAGATACCAAACAAGAGAGGACCTAGGACTGAACCCTGTGGTACTCCACTTGTCACTGGTCTGACGTTTGATTTAGAATCTGCTACTTTCACAGTGTGAGTTTGGTCAGTGAGCCAGTTGGCAACCCATCTTGTGACATAGGGATTTATACCTAGTTTAGTGAGTTTGTCTATAATTCCAGAGTGGGGGATGGTGTTGAAAGCCTTGGCGAGATCTAGATAGACTGTGTGTACCACCTTACCCTCATCTACAGCTTTGCTGACCACTTCAAAGAAGTCTATCCATTTAGGAGACATGATCTACCTTTTACAAACCCGAACTGGGTAGGTTCCAGAGTTTGGAAATTACCAATGTCATTTTTTATAAGTTCCATGATGATGCGCTCCATAGCCTTGCAGACCAGACTCATCAGGCTAATGGGGTGGCAGTTCCTGGGGTCTGTGGTGGCTCCCCCTTTGTGGAGTGGGATAACCATTGCTGTGCACCATTCATTGGGCACAAAGCCTAAGGTGAGGCTATGACTGAACATGGTACATAGGTGGGATGCCAGTTCATTCTGTAGTTCATGTCGAACGCAGCCTGGGATGTTGTCAGGTCCCATGGATGCTGTGTTCTTGGCTTTGGAGAGTGAGGTTTTTACCTGTGCAGCCATGATTACAGGAACTTTGCATTCTTCCGGTATAAAGATGGGCCCTTTAGGGGTTGAGAGGGGGGTAAAGTTAGCACTGAACCTATCTGCCAGGATGTTGGCAATATCAGTTGGTTCTGTATATTTAGTGTCATTGTGCTGTAACTCAGAGCAGATCTGAGTGTTGCCATTGAGATTTTTGACATAGCTATAGAATGCTTTGTGGTTGTCTTTAGAATCAGTGGTGATTTTGTTTTCATAACTAGCTTTGGAGGATTTTATGAGGGATCTCATCTTCTTACTGAGGCTGACCACAGAGTTCCTCCAATCATGGGATTTTACTCTTTTTTGCAACAGTTTCTTTCTTCTGTTGTAGAGTTTGTTTATAGCAGGGGACCACCAGATTGGCTTCCTTTATTTGAAGGTTAGCATCTTGGTTCTGTTAGGGATTGCATGATCCATGCACTCATGTAAATGCTTATAAAGTGCAATTGTATAGGATTCAGCAGTCGTATCTCTATTGTCTGTCAGCATGGGTGTCATGAAGTTTGCCACTTCTGTCTTAAGAAGCATGAAGTTGGCTTTGGAGAAATGTTTTACGGTGGTTTCCCTAATGGGAGGGGGGGCTGGGATGTGGATATATAGGGCGATTTGCTTGTGGTCGGATCTGACCAACGAGGAATTGACCTCTGGTGTGGAACACTGGTTGCCCATGTTGGTAATGACCAGGTCTAGGATATTGCTGCCCCTGGTGGAGGTTTGGATAAGTTGATCCAAGGCATTGGAATTTATGAATTCTAGAAAACGTTGAGCACAAGAGTTGGTATATGAGTAGTTTTCCCAGTTAATGGTGGGGTAGTTGAAATCACCCATTATTAGGGTATTAGGTTGTACCCTAATATTTTCCAATGTATCAAGAAATGAGGAGTGGGAATCCTGGGGCATGGTGGGGGATCTGTAGAAAGCTACAATTTGGATTGTGGTGTTGCCCAGAGTTAGTTGCACTTGGATAATCTCAGATGCATTATGCTGAGCAACTAGCCTGGAGGTGTGGATATCCTTAATGAATATGGACACGCCTCCGCCTTTAGTGCTTTGGTCCAAGTTAGGTGGCCGAAAGGTGTGGTATGAATTATAGACTGGTAATGCAGGGGTGCTCTCTGGACCGTTTAACCAGTTCTCTGTCACTGCACAGATATCGATGTTCTCCATTTTAAGGAGTGCCTTGAGTGAGTGCATTTTGAGGTTTAGACTTCTAGCATTGAGTAGCATTACCTCAGATTTTGCTTGCTTGTACCTGTTATGGTGTTGAATTTGTCATTTGAATCTTGCCTAAAAAAGGCACTATAGGGGTGGCAAGAGCCTTAGCCAGTATCTGGAATCCCAAGGGCGACAGGTGCAGGCCATCTCTGGCAAAGCATCATGGTTTGTCGATCATGTCATCCCAGGCAGACAGATACTGGATCCCCTTAGAATGACACCAGAAGCTTAGCCAATTGTTGAAGTCAATCATTTTGTCCTTGTACTGTGGTATCATTCTGGGTGATGGCAGGATGCACGCTTTAAGTCTGAGGTCTGAACGTGTGGAAGGAGGTGTAGCCTGCTATGGCTGTGGTGCTCTCCACAGCCTTGACCTAGGTGTCTGTGACTGCACAAATGTCTGCATCTTCCAAGGTGGGAGCAGCTTTCACTGAGTGGAGTTTATTGGAGACATTCCTAGCATTTAGCAGCATAACCGTGGTGTTGCTTGTAGATGGTGTTTTCTCATTGGAACATTTTCCCTTGAGACACCACCTAAAAGGTGCACTAAGGGGTGGCAACAGCCTTGGCCAGTAGCCAAAATCCCATGGATGACAGATGAAGACCATCTCTGGCAAAGCACTGAGGTCTGCTGAGCAGGTCGTTCTAGGCTGACAGCGGATCATCTTACAATGACACCACACACTACAGCAATTATTGAAGTCACTCATTTTCCATTTATAATGAGCCATCATCCTAGGTGATGGTAAAATGCAGCTCAAGGCCAAGAGCATACCTGTCTGAGACACATAGTCTGTAAGTTCAGGCATTTCTCTGCATGAAGTCCACAGAGATATGTCAAAAGTTGTACACACCAACAGGAACTTGACATAGTCATAACAGTACCTGATGTTGACAGATTTGAGTCCATGTATAATATGGCACATTCTGGCACCCAACAGAAAGCTGACCATGACATTTCCTGTATGTAGCCTAGTGAGAGGCACATCAATGTGTCTCATGATGTCATCACCTGAGTAATATGTTTGATTTTGTGTTTTACCTTAGATGCTTGAGCAGTGAGACAGTGGTGTGTGAACTATTATGTGTACTGTGTTCTGCACGGGTATGATTATGTGTAGTGAGTTTGTGTTTGTGTTCCTGAGATGTCTGGTGTTTACTTATGTGTCTGGTAAGTACCTGCATACATGTAGATATGTGTGATGTGGATTTGGTTGGGGTAGGAGGTAAGGTGTATATGTTGACAAACCGCTCATTGTCATATGTACTGACTGGTGTGTGAGACAGCATGGATGCAAGGTTTTTAATATAGTCACATCTCTCACATGTTGTGTTTCTATGGAGTTGGAGTTGAGGGTTGGAAATTCTTTCTACATCTCTTCAGCAGTCAGTGATAATGCCATTAGCAATAGTTTCCTGCTTTTGTACATGTCACAACAGGCCATGGTTAGACAGTGGCCTGGCAGATGGTAACATTTAACATGTTTTCACCTTTATGTTGTTATCATAAGGTGCAACAGTACCTGACAGTGTGTCATAATATGGTAGATCAAGTACGATGCTTTGCCAGGCATGTGGCTCTTGCATTAACCAAGATACTGTTATTAGGCAAGGTCACAATAGCATACCTACAATTGTGACAACTCCAGCAAAGGTAGGGTTATTCTGCTACACCCTTTTGGTTGACAGTCTCAAACATACTGTCCGTAGGCACTCTTTGCACTGAAGATGTGGATGTCTGCGCATGCACAGAGAACTTGTTTAATTTTGCAGTCATTAGTTTGGTCTTGCAAGTCTAGAATGGCTATCAAGCAACCGGACAGCAATTGTATATTTTGTGAAATGATGTGGGAACATAGAATTTTGTTCTGGTAACATAAATGTATAGTATGACATACCTAGGACATGTGGAAGGGAGAAACACATTGGCCAAAGGTGGCAACTCCTCTGCAGTAGGCCTCACATCCATGTCAAGCAGATATCCACCATTACGCTGTTGAAGGGCAGGCTGCATGAATTGCTGTGAAACTGTCACATAACATAGATCACTGCCACTGTGGAACTTGCTACAGCAACCTTGGACATCTGTGTCACCTGACATTGGACATCGTGTTGTGATGCAGCAGCTGTGCTCCTAGTCACCATCAGGTCAGTACCCTAGTCAAATCCTATGAGACTTGGAACACAAGGTATAATACATGCAAAAGTCATATGATTGCTCTGGTTGCTAATCAAGGCATCTGCCTAGAAAAGGGTATGTCAAGCCTACAGAACCTTGCATCATGTGGGACAACTGTGTGTCTCAACCAACAGGCTGCGTCCTGCTTCTCATTTTGAGCTTGGCACTAACATTTGGCTTCTGGTGAGAGTAAAAGAATAGGAACAGCAGAGTGTGGGTTTGGTGAGACCAGCAGTAGTAGTAGGCAGGCACCAGCAATTCAGGGAACTCCCCTCTTTTCAGCATTATTCACAAGGTAATTGTTAGTTTTCAGTACACACTGCTTGATTAGTATCTAACTGCAGAATAACTGTGTAAATACTCCATCCTCACCTTTACAGGGTGTATGTATTAGTTTCCCTTCCGGTGTTTGTCTATGCTCTGTACAGAGCTCTGTCACTTGGATGATAAATTTGTTGGAAGCCATAATGGAATTAACTGCAATACCAAGTTACCCACAGGACAACCCGCATGCAGTGACAAGCAATGTTCCCAGAGGTCTCAGTAGTCTAATATTTAAAGCCATGAAAATAATTATCATGGAAATTATCATTAAAGATGTAGTACACCTACAGACACTGGATCAAACCCAATGTGGCTTTGGCAAGGGCAGATCATGCCTACCCTACCTGGTGTACCTCACTGAGTGGTAAACAAAGCAACGGATGAGGGGAAAATGATTCACTCCACCTACAGGGCCTGACAAGGCATTTGTCACTATTAGGCCATCTGGCATTGCTGACAAACTTTACAGGTTAGTTACAAACTAGTATGTCAGCTGGTGGATAGTCAAATGACTGACATACATTATCCAGAGTAAGAACTTTGAGGAGTCCACAGCTACAATGAGGCCAGTCACCAGTGGACTCCCTCACAAATCATTCCTGGTACTGCTCCTTCAAGACATTTACTTTTCTGCAGGCATGACCACTGTCATTGGCCTCTGACTGAGGCAGATAATTGAAAATTAGGAGCTGTCATTGCATCCCACACTGACTCAGTAGTCATCCAGGATGGGCTAACACAGACAGTCAGTTGTTATCAGAGTCACAGACTATCACTAAATGCTAAGGAATGCAAAATACTATCTCTTGTGAAGTCATCCACCCCCTGGTAACTATCATATTGTCCGCATACCTCCAACAGTTGACCCAGTAGTCAGGTACTTATGGACAGATATATAGTGATCTAGTCTCTGACTGTCACAGGTCAGAAATATTTGGGGATTCATTCTATGTTGCACAACCTATAAACAAAGGTGTGGCATGTAAATCTGAGAAAGTCATTGTTCCACTATATTCGGCATGCATCACACCTATCACTGACTGCAATGCCACTTTTGGCATGTAACTAACCAGGCATATCCGACAATTGTAACCTCCACAGAGGTTCCACAGTAAACCAATACTCAGTGTACATAATATGTCCTATGTAGACTGTGTCATATCCATAACTATGTATTCTCTCTCCTACATGCTTTGTAGGGGAGGTATATGCCTGCCATGCAGGGAGGTGTCAGACCTCACTGTGTACCTCCTGCATATCCAAGAAAGGAGTAGCATGAGAATTACCTATCCTGCACACTTACACCTTGAGTGTGGTATAAGTAGGACATGCTGGAGAGACAGGTATGTAGACCAGAGACTACACCCAATATGTAACAGGCTCCACATTCATATGAGACAGAGTTCCACTGTACCACAAATCATGTGCAAGCTACATGATAGGCTGGGGAGCACCACAATGACAACTGCTTTACGATGACTGTATCTAATGGATGCAGGACAACCGTACGTGGTTCATCTCCCATGCCCGGCTTGTATATGTCTCAGCTCACAAAACCCTGTTTACACTTATCAAGGGTATCAGACCTTGTCAGAGATTAGGGATGCATGGCTCGGCTGAAAGAAGCCCTTGTTTTTGTTAGCCTATTAAACATATATGAACCTGTGGAGCCATGCCCCTATACCGTTTTACCTTTCTGATGACATTTTTCTTCTGTGCTGTCATTCCGTCCTGTGCTCTGACGTTAATGGGTCTATTTTAGATGTACACCCATAGGTGTGTACTATACAATCCTCAATGCGAAATGTAAACAGTTGCATGAGACACCTTTCACTGAGTGACTACACAACCATTACAACAGCATCCTATGTAATGTACACAAAATAATGTGATTTGTTAATTACAAATTGCAGCATAAAATGGCTGTAACTGAACAGTACAAGTAGCATGTCAAAGGCAACAATGGATGAAACAAATACACATTAATTTAGATAGTCACTCTGTGCATCAGACACAAAGCTTAATTTCCCTGCATTGATTAAAAGGATGACAGGGATGTGGCATCGGTATCATCATTTACACAGGGTGGTGTATGGGGGTGCAGGAGGCATAGGCTGACCCAATAGGTTGGTAAGCGTGTGTGTGAGTCAGAAAGGGAACCAGGCAATACAGACCATGTAAATGTGGCGTGTCTGTCTGTAGGTGACCTAAATGTGACAGTGGTATGTGAGTGTCTGCATGAACGTAGCCAAGCTCAGTGCTAGCCCTACATGTCTGTATGTTGGACAGCTTTGAGCCATGCATGGTAAAGCTAACAGTTCATCATCTCTGCCCCCAAACATGAGAATGGCCTCTACCAGGAGTTGCACTGGCACCTCCATGGCCATAGTCAGGTGCTGGGCCACTACCTGAGGGTGACTACTGTCTGCTGGAACTGTGTCTTCCATGGGAGCACCCAGGACCACAAGCCCATGGATTGCCACATCATGGTGTGGACATCACACTCCTCTCTGGAGCACTGGATGTATTGCCACTACGGGAGCTTGATTGTGCAAGGCCACGTGGATTCTCAGCACATGTAGTTGTTGACCTTTTCCACAAATCCAGTGATCAATTCCAGCCTGATGTTCCATCACAGACAATGTGCATTCCAAGACAGATAGTGTGCGATCTGTCTCAGACCAATGCCTTTCCACTGCATCAGTTAACCGATCCAGGGTATCAGCAATCAGGTGGAAGCAGTCATGGATGTCAACTGCACTGCATCCATAAACCTGAGAATTCATCTGGAGTTCCTTTCAGAATATGCCTGTGCCACCATGATGGCCTTAAACATATGGGGAGTGACACGTGATGAGATACTTGCAATAAGCGGTGGTGGGACAGCAGGCCTCCTATGACCACCCTTATCATTCTGCCTGTGCAGAACCTCACCAACTGTTTGGCTATGGCACTGTCGACACTCACTGCAGCCACAGTAGCCACACTTTCCTGTTCAATGTTCCCACCCTCTGACTGTCCAATATGTGTGGCCTCAGGGGACTGGGTGTGCATAGGCATAATAACTGTGTATGGTGATAATGGTGGTGGATGAGGGATGTAAACCTCTGTGACATATTCAGCCCCTGCAACCTCCAGATGTGCCTTACTTTGGTCAACATCATCATCAGAGTCTGAAAAGACACTGACATCAGGTTGTAAAGGAGACAGAGTCCAAACTCCCAGGTCACCTGTGATATAAAGGGAAAAGCATCACATTAATACCTACAATACTATGCTCTGAAGTACTATATTGCAATATATGTTAAGCTGTATACACTGCTGTTACAATTAGAGTCTTGTATAACCGACAATCTGATATAATAGGACATGAGGACATTACTTTCTAACCCAAATCTGTAAGCATTTGAAAATAACAGATCTTTAAACTAGAATCTCATGAGCAAAACATAAATTATGTACACTGTTGACATTCTGCAGAGCTCTGCACAGTTTACTGGTATGGCCATGTGAAAAGTCCTGACAATATTATGAATTTAATCACCGTGGTCACACCTACAAGACATAGGTATGACCCTAAAGTGTGTTCTGTCAGAACATATTGTCAATCGTGCAGACAGGACATCAATCCAACCAGCAGGCCTGGGATAACACTTTAGCTAATTTCCTGAAGTAAATCTACATCTTTGACAAAAATATTTTGTGCTTATCAGCAACAGGAGCATGGCCTCTTCCTATTCCTGATGTCCCTAAAAAACACATGAGGGAGAAGTAATGTAAACAGCACCACATGTTACAACATAACATTGGTACTATGTCCAAATATCTCACAGTTACAGTAGCTGCTATGTTAACAGATATGTGGGTCACAATTTCTGCATGAGCTTAAAACTGCAGTTAACCTCCTTCCACCATCCCATAAAACACCTGACACCCATGTAAAACTATGTACACCCTGACATGGTAAGTTCTATAGTAATCCAATGCTGATCCAAATAATCATACCTGGATACTCCCCTTGTATGTAAACAGTGACACCCCTCATACATGACATATGGTGTGATGGATGCTTGGTAGCTGTCCTGTGTTACAAGGTTCACCAGGAATTCTTCAATGGCTGACATAGGTTGTTCCAGTGCAGGCCACCACCAGTGACCTGTTGATCCCTGGCCATATCCGCTGCCTGTTTGCATGCAGAGTGGATCATTTATGTTATGGACCAATTTGTCTCACAAGGCTTCTCGCTCTTACCTATTTTCCCTCCTTCTGGACAGCAAGACTTGGTAACGTCTTAACACCTCAATTATGAGGTTGTTTTCAAACTCACTGAAAGGCGGATGGTGTCTGTCATGCATGATATCACCTGAAATACAAAAAAATGAGAACACATGTCAGAGTCACATATGTGGATGTACAGGGGTCTATATCAGAACACCAAAAGTTCACATTTTCAAATGTTCTTACATCGACCCCTAATCAGTGAACGCTGACAACACTGAACATTCAGAACAGAGAATTTTTTCCTAGGGAAAAAAATTGTTGTTCCAAAACACATACACACAACACAAGCACACCAAACAAACAGCAATCCACATGCATACACCCAAAATCTTACAGCTAACCCTACACTAAACTGTATAAACACCACTAACTATCCACTTATCTTAACCCAAACCTAACCCTAAGGTCCATCACTATCGCACACAAACCTCACCCGCGCCCTAACACTAACTCACCCTAATGCTCATGTCCACACAATTGCACACATACCTTCCTCGTGCCCTAACCCTAACTCACCTAACCCATGCTCAATCGCATACTTGCCTGAACCCGACCAGTAACTTTTCACCTCAGCGCTGAAAATAGCGAAACGACAGAAACGGACAACCAAATTCTTTCCCTAGGAAAAAATGTGGTTATCTGTCATTTCGCTATTTTCAGCGTTCGCTGAATAGGGGTCAATGTAAGATCATTTGAAAGTATGAACTTTCGATGTTCTGATATAGACCCGGTGTACAGTATGTACAAACACAACAATAAAGGAAGGCTATCAGTATTCTCTGCTTGATTACACATCTCATATCCAACAGTGTGCCAGACATATAAAGGGTGTGAAACCAACTAGAACAGTAGCAACAGTGACCTGCTCCTGTTTGTACCATGACAGATATTCACATATGCTCACACACCCAATACAGGAGTCCATTGTAGTGTGCCCCATAGCAGGAAACCATCCACCCATAACATATGTATGAAATGCAATGCCAAACAAATAGCTGTGTAGTATTACAACTGCTAGCAAAGGAAGTATCCTGGATACCTGCATCCCTAGTTAACAGGCAGCATTATACCCTTGCTGTAGTCTACATCTGATGTAGGTGTTACACAACTGCCGATCACTGGCATGTCATCTGTACAGTTCTAAGAAAGGCTTACTGATGTAATCTCCATTCCCCCTAAGTATATTCAAACACATGCATCATGTTGGAAACAAAATGGTTACATATTACATACCTGATGGAGTACAATATTCTGTTGAAAGATGCAGATATATGTGTTGTGTCAATAAGTTCAACATAGAAAGCAACTCTCAAACACAATGGTTCCCCTAGCTAGGCGTTTGCCTTTTTAAGATGGTTCTCATTAGCAGGTGATTGCCTCTGAACCAATCTGTGGTTCAGGAATGCTAATTGCAGCATACACAACTGATTTGCAGTATAATCAGACAATTCCATGCAACTATTCAAGATATAAGGCCTCAATGTAGAATCCATCCCCTTTCCCATATGTTGGGGTGAAAACTACTGGGATAAAGATACTATGTCAGCACACAGAGAATGTTTGTAGTAGATACGTATTACATACAGATGTGTGTGCCACTGGCTGCAGCTGATGATGTTGCTGCAGGCAATAAGCATAGGGGCAGAGGCTGCGGACTGAGGAGGACAACATCACTTATGAGTAATGGTATGAGCTGTGGCATCCTTGATCTACAGCCAGAGCCTGATTGAGGGAACCTATCCCACAGGAAGTTGAGGTATGTGTTTAAGGTAAGTATGGTAGCCAAAGGTATCATTAACAGAGCAAAAGGCAACATAGTTGTTATCTCCCAGAACAAGGTAGGGGGGCAGTAACCATTATGTCAACCATTTTCGACACCCGCCAAGTTGTGTTATGTTATGGTAGTTATCTGAACTATGTGTGCTGGCAATCCTTGCTTCTAGCATGACCTCCATATGTGTTTGTTACTCGTGCAGCTGTGGTTACCTGTAATATCAATAGTAAATCACTGCATCCTGCAGTCTGATAGTACTGGGCCTCATATGAACTGCATACTTCAAAATCCTCTGTGAATGCATAATAATGCATGACCTTACACTGTATTTACTTTCTAGTGTTGTAACAGGAATATGTTAACTGCATTCCTATCTGTAGGCCTTTGACTTCCATAATTGAAAAGCAGACATTCCATCTTTACTGCTTTGGGTGGATAAATAGGTGATAAAACAGTCATACATTTCAGAATACACAATGGTTATGTACACGTACATGTATTTTAAATGCTAGACACCACTAGATTTGAACCCAGGACCACGTGGATCAAAAAGTAATGTTTTCAAAGTATTTAACAGACTGAGCTACCAAGTCACTGCTATAACAGCTGCATTTTTAAATATACAATTGCATACTTATATGCTGTTACAGTAGAATCCCCATTATCCGGGACTCAAACACTCTCAAGCAGCTGGCAAACTAGTTAGCAAGCAGAGCTTACATACATACATGCCTACATCTCAACAGCTAACTACAAAATGACAGTCAGGCCTGCACTTGCTCACTATTTATACACTTGTGAAAGTCCTCGGATGGCTTCTTAAAGGTATATATACACACATATATTGATCTACATCCTCCCTCTTAAAAAAGATTACCATTTATGCAAAACAATGTTAGAGTTAGGCATGCATTACTATATACATTGGAAACAAAACACAATGTTCATGTCCAAGTTGCTTCATATCTGCTGCAAGGTTTAGAGATTTGACCATATCTCATAACATAACAATCTGTACCAAACTTATCAACAGTCTGTGGTGCACAACTCGTATCAGAAACTGCTGGATTTGTCACAGGAACAGGAATGTCCTCTGGAACTTCCTCTGGAATTAGAATACTGGACAACTCTCACTCTTTCTTACAGGCTATCTGCTGTGGTATAGGCTTAGACACCAGTCTCAAATTCTTCTGATTCTGCCTAAACGTTGCTTCTTCTGATTCCACAATGTATGATCTCGGTTCTGGAGAAATATTTTTCACGACACCAAACCAATCATAACTTTTGGACATTTGCATCCTTACCACTTCTCCTCCTTGTAATGGATTGAGTGGTTTGCTGGTCTTATTGTAGTAGGACGTCTGGGATAAGCACTTCTTCAACAGATTGAATTTTACTGATCTGTTGCTCTTGACACATGGAACCAGCAATTGACTACTGATTGGTAATGTGGTTCTGGTTTATCTCGACAGAATTTTCTGAGCAGGTGAACCAAGATGTTTGTCATGAGGAACATTTCTAACATTCAAGAGATTCAAGAAAACATTATTATTATCTTGTTTTGACTTCTCAAGTAACTGCTTTGCACTTTGAACTGCGCTGTCTGCCAAACCATTTGACTGTGGGTACTTAGGACTACTTGTGACATAAGTAAAGTCCCACTCTTCAGCAAATCATTTGAACTGTTGGCTGGTAAACTGCGTACAGTTGTCAGAAATAACTTTGTGTAGACTACCATGTACAGCAAAATGACATTTCATCTTAGTAATGACAGTACTCGATGCTAGGTTAGGAAGTAAGTCAATCCCGGACCAATTGGAGTAAGAGTCTACTAACACCAAATAATGTTGGCAATTCCACTCAAAGATATCAGTGGCTGCTGCTGACCAAGGTAGTTCCAGAATCTGGTTAAGCTGAAGTGGTTCCTTCTGTTGATGTGGCTTTGTACTATTACACACTGAACAAGGTAAAAGTGCTCTCTCAATGTCTTGTGACATAGAAAGCCAAAATACTACTACTCTCACCCTTCTTTTGGTTGATTCAGTTCCTAGGTAACCACGATGCAAGATAGTATTGTACTCTGGTTGCAAGGACTTTGAAACAATTACTTTTGGACCTTTCATAATGATACCTTTGCCAGCCCAAATCTCATCTCTGTATGGAAAATAAGGTTGCACTTCTTGAGGTAATCTAGATTGCTTTGACGGCCATCCTTGTTTGATAAAGTGGTTGGGGCTCTGTAAAACTGGATCTGTGGCTGTGTGATCTCTCGACTCATCAAGATGTGTGGAAGAAAAATGTCTTACTTCCATGACTTCAAAATCATCAATCGAATGAGAATCTTGATTATCATTCTGTTCAGTGGTATTTCAGGGTGATCTGGATAATGTATCAGCAAGATAAAGAAGTTTGCCTTTCTTGTAGACAAGACTGAAATTGTACTTTTGCAATCTTAGCATCATAAGTTGCAGTCTGGGTGTTGCTGAATGCATTGGCTTTCTCAAGATAGTGACTAATGGTTGGTTGTCTGTTTCAATCTAGATAGGTCTACCATAAACATAATCATGAAACTTCGAACATGCAAACACAATTGCCAAAAGCTCTTTCTCTATCAGGGTGTATTGCATCTTGGTTTGGGTAAGAGTTCTTGATCTATAAGCAACAGGTTGACCTTGTTGTAGAATGACTGCACAAAGACCACATTTCAAAGCATTACAGTAAAGTGTAACTTGTTAGCGAAAATCATAGTATCTGAGAGTTGGTGGACTTGCAATTCTCTGTTTCAGGACATCAAATGCTCTTTGGTGTTGCTCTAACCAAGACTAGGATACATCTCAACATGTCAGCTCTCTGACTGGTACTGATAGTTGGCTCAAGTCTGGAATGAACTTGCTTAGGTAGTTGACCATGCCAAGAAAACATTGCAGGGCTTGAGCATTGTCTGGAGCTGGTATCTTAAGAATGGCTGTTTGCTTTGAAGGGTCTGGTCGTAAGCCTGTACTCATAAATAAATGACCAACATAAGTAACTTCTTGTAGCCTGAACTTGCATTTCTTTGCATTGAGCTTACAATTCACTTGACATGCCCTTTCTAGACCATTTCTGAGGTTTCTGTCATGTTCTGCTTAATCACGACCTGCTACCAGTATGTTGTCTACTATAATAGCACAAGGATACCCAGAAACCATTTGCTCTATTGCATGCTGAAAGACTTCACTTGCAGAATTTATCCCAAATGGTATTCTCAAAAATCTGTACCTGCCAAATGGAGTACTAAAAGTAGTGAGCAAGCATGATGTCTTGTCATGCTGAATTTGCCAAAATTAACTCTTTGCTTCTAAGACAGAAAAAATAGTGGCATTTGGCATTAAGGCTGTGACTTCTTCTATGGTGCGCATTGGATGATGAGGTCTTTTTAGCACTTTGTTCAAATCTTGTGGATCAATACATATTCTGATGTCATCTGAGCTTTTCTTATGAGCTACCACCATGGAAGTTACCTATTCAGTTGATGTTTCAATTAGACAGGTCAAACTTTGTTGCACCATTTTATCTAACTCGACTTTGACTCAGTCCTGCATGGCTATTGGAAGTTTATGTGCTGGCCTGATAACTGGACTGACATCTGGGCCTAACTCATGGAGTACACAGCTGGAAGTTTGCCAAGTTTGTCTTCGAAAAGATTAACACACGTAGAAAAAATGTGCTGGGTAAAATTAAAGTGGCGGTCTTTCAAGTTAACATGGTAGACTTCCTTATTAAATGATAGTAGTCCCATTTTAAAACTGTCTCTGAGCCCTACTACAGAACTGGACATACCTCTTGACCACATAGATTCATAGGGTCATAGGTAGGTACTAGGCTATTAGCCCTAGGGCCTATATAAGCCTAGCCAAAAAGGTACGCTAGCTTTCGCCACCCAAAAAAATTATTTTCTTGTGCTCCTGTCAAGCAGAGCCACAGAAGGGATCCCTGGGGTGAATTTCTTATTTCCCATCCAATCATCAAGATTTTTATTGAAGACTGCTAATGAGGAGCTCTGTTTGACATAGATAGTTATTCTGTTCCAGAGTATGGGAAGTCTCTGGGACAGGAATCTATCCCTCCAGCATGTTCTGTTTATTGTGGTGACAAGGTTTAGGTCCCTAGAGCATGTAGCTTGGAGGGATTGGGATTTCTTTAAGTGGAGCATGTCCAACAGCTCTGGGTTTGACACAGCTTTTTATGTTAGGCAGAGATCACCTCTGAGTAGGCAATATGCGACGGAATAAAGCTGGAGTTTTTATAGACGGTCTGCGTAGGGCATTAGGGCATCTATTTGAGGCCAGTAATCCTCTTTGTGAGGTATTTCTGTGGCCTTTCCAGTTGTTGTAGATGTCTTGTGAGGTACATACCAAAAGGGGCGTTGTACTCTATAATGGGTCTAATGAGTGATGAGTAGAGGGGAACAATGACCTCTTTTTTTCTGGATGAGAAACCTTTTGTGATGAGGTGAGCCATGTAGAAGGATTTCTTGACCACTGTGGCGATGTGATTATCAAAGGAGAGACTACTGTCCACCTGTGTCCCAAGGTCTCTTATCACATTTTCATCATTAAGTAGACTACCACTTAAGTGGTAGTTCATGGGTACAGAATTTTTACCAAAGGGGATGACAATACACTTTTAGGAATTGAGCTTCACGCCATTGTTTTGTCACCAGGCATCTGTCTCAGTGAGGCCCTTTTGTCATATGTCCACATCGTTAGGAGTTTCGATTATGGCTCCTAGTTTTCAGTCATCTGCAAACTTTGTTAGCCAAAGACCTCCTGTGTTAGCCTGTACTTCAGAGAAGTAGATACCAAACAGGAGAGGACCCAGGACTGAACCCTGTGGTACTCCACATGTCACTGGTCTGAAGTCGGATTTGGAGTCTGCTACTTTCACAGTGTGGGTTCTGTCCATGAGCCAGTTGGCAACCCATCTTGTAACATAGGGATTTATACCTAGTTTAGTGAGCTTATCTATAATTCCAGAGTGGGGGATGGTGTCAAAAGCCTTGGCGAGATCTAAATAAGCTGTGTGAACCACCTTACCTTCATCTATGCCTTTGGTGACTGCTTCAAAGAAGTCAATCAGGTTTAGGAGACATGATCTGCCTTTTACAAACCGAAACTGGGTAGGGTCCAGAGTTTGAAGATTACCAATGTCTTTGTTTATGAGTTCCATGGCCTTGGGGACCAGGCTCGTCAGACTAATGGGGCGGTAGTTTCCGGGATCTGTGGTGGCTCCCCCTTTGTGGAGTGGAATAACTGTCACTGTGCACCATTCAGTGGGCACATAGCCTGAGGTAAGGCTATGATTGAACATGGTACTTAGGTGGGGTGCCAGTTCATTCTGTAGTTCATGTCGAACACAGCCTGGGATATTGCCAGGTCCCATGGATGCTGTGTTCTTGGCTTTGGAGAGTGTGTTTTTTACCTGTACAGCCATGATTAGAGGAACTTTGCATTCTTCCGGTATAGAGATGGGCCCTCTAGGGGGTGAGAGGGGGTAAAGTTAGCACTTAACCTATCTGCCAGGATATTAGCAATATCAGTTGGTTCTGTATATTTAGTGCCATTATGCTCTAACTCAGAGCAGATCTGAGTGTTGCCATTGAGATTCTTGACATAGCTATATAATGCTTTGTGGTTGTCTTTAGAGTCAGTGGCAAGTTTGTTTTCATAACTAGCTTTGGAGGATTTTATGAGGGATCTCAGCTTCTTACTGGAGCTGACCAGGGAGTTTCTCCAATCATGGGATTTTACTCTTTTTTGCAACAGTTTCTTTCTTCTGTTGTAGAGTTTGTTTATGGCAGGGGACCACCAGATTGGTAAGTGCTTATAAAGTGCATTTATGTAGGATTCAGCAGTCATACCTCTATTGTCCATCAACATGGGTGTCATGAAGTTTGCTACTTCTGTCTTTAGAAGCGTGAAGTTGGCTTTGGAGAATTTTTTTACTGTGGTTTCCCTAATAGGGGGTAGGGAAGGGATGTGGATGTCTAGGGTGATTAGCTTATGGTCGGATCTGAGCAATGAGGAATTGACCTCTGGTGTGGAGCACTGGTTGCCCATGTTGGTAATAACCAGGTCTAGGATATTGCTGCCCCTGGTGGGGTTGTGGATAAGTTGATCCATGGCATTGGAATTTATGAATTCCAGAAAACGTTGAGCACAAGAATTGGTACATGAGTAGTTATTCCAGTTAATGGTAGGGTAGTTGAAATCACCCATTATTAGGGTGTTAGGTTGTACCCTAATATTTTCCAGTATGTTAAGAAATGAGGAGTGGGAATCCTGGGACATGGTGGGGGATCTGTAGCAAGCTACAATTTGGATTGCGGTCTTGCCCAGAGTTAGTTGCACTTGGATAATCTTGGATGCATTATGCTGAGCAACTAATCTGGAGGTGTTGATATCCTTAATGAATATGGACACGCCTCTGCCTTTAGTGTTTCGGTGCAGGTTAGGTGGCCGAAAGGTGTGCTATGAATTATAGCCTGGTAATGCAGGGGTACTCTTTGGAGCCTTGAACCAGGTCTCTGTCACTGCACAGATGTCGATGTTCTCCATTTTAAGGAGTGCCTCGAGAGAGTGCATTTTGAGGTTTAGACTTCTAGCATTGAGTAGCAGTACCCTCAGATTCTTCTTGCCTGTACCTGTTAGGGTGGTGAATTTGTCATTTGAACCTTGCCTAAAAAAGGCACTATAGGGGGTGGCTAGAGCCTTAGCTAATATCTGGAATCCCAGGGGCGACAGGTGCAGGCCATCTCTGGCAAAGCATCATGGCTTGTCGATCATGTCATCCCAGATAGACAGATACTGGATCCCCTTAGAATGACACCAGAAGCTTAGCCAATTGTTGAAGTCAATCATTTTGTCCTTGTACTGTGTTATCATTCTGGGTGATGGCAGGATGCTACTCAGGGCTAGGATCATACCTGCCTAGGCTACAAGATCGGACAGCTCCTCCATGTCCCTTTTCATGTAGTCCAAGGAGGTACGTCTCAGGTCATTCACACCAACATGGACAATGACAGAGTCATATTTGTACTTGTTGTGGAGTGACCTGAGTGCATGTATTATGTGGCGGATCCTGGCACCCGACAGGCAGCTGACAGTAACTTTCTCCTTTTTTAGCCTGGTGAGTGGAACATCAGTGTGCCTAACTATAGAGTCACCTATGACTAGAGTGTTGGGTGCGTTGTTATGCCTTATGGGCTGTGGTTGAGTGGCATACTGAGTTTGTGGGCTATGTGTCATTTGGGTTGTGCTGGGGGGTGGAGGTTGCTTGTGTTTCTGCTTTGGAGGTCCCTGTTGCTTGGACAGGTTTTTACTGAGAGCCTCCATGAATGTAGGTGTGTGTTTTGTGTTTCTATGTGTGTGCTTTGGTGGTGTAGGTTTTGAGGGACTATGTGCTGAGTGTGGTGTGGTGCAAGTGTTTACCTTCTCCTCTTGACTGTCTAGTCCAGTCTTGGGTGAAAAGAGCTTTGCTTCCAGTTTGGCTATATAAGTGCATCTCTCACAGGTTGTAGTGTTGGGTGGTAGGAGGAGAGGGTTGTCTGTATACATGAGGCAATTACTGCATTGCCCCAAGATGCCCAGATTCATCAGGTAGACAGGAGAAAACACCGGGGGCTGACCCTTAGACATGCATTGATAGGTGCATATTTGTTAAGTACTAGAAACTGTTTTCCTTTAAACAGTGATGAAAGTTGACTGCTGTAGTAATTTGTAGCTTATTTAGTGCTTACAATAAGTTCTGAACAAGTGCTGAAACAAAAAAAACAGGCTAGTTCTAAGAAACAAAATTAAGCCTGAAGGCTTCCCTCCAACACAGAAAGGCTTGGGGGCCTAGAAGCCTACAAATAGTCCTGGACACAGCAAATCTATATCCAGGCTAGACTACCCACAGGAAAGGCAGGAAACAAGCTTAGAAAATGTTTTTGTTTTTTTTTTTAGTGGAAAGAGAGAGAGGAGTAGCAGAAACTAAGCTGATTGGCCTTCTCAAATGTTCTCCCTGTACTGGGTAGAATGAGGTAATGACACTAGACTGGGAGGAGGGTCCCAGATCAAATTTACACTAGGGGTGAGCAACTGCAAAGCCACCAACTATAGAAAACACTATGCCAACAGGGAGGGATGGTGGGAAACAAACTGCAGAAATGTTTCTCACAGCTGAAAAGCAGCAGTGAACCTTTAAATGAAAGTTTTAAACAGCTAAAGGAGCCTCTAGAAAAAAAGAGTTTAACTGCAACAAGTTATCAGAAACAAACAACCCAACAGATGCTTAATAAAAGTGGACAATTTCCAGATAATAACTCACACACAGTGAAACTAGCTAGAAAAATACACAGTACACAAAGTTCTATAAATAACAAAGAAATAAAGAACAAAATAAGCAAAAAACAGGATACTTAATGTTATATATTATAGTTCCGAGTTTGCTCAGTGTCCTTCCTTCGATTAGCTCAGTGTCACCTGACACATTTTCACAGCCATAAATGTAAAACGCATGAATTCTCAGGAGTCAAAACTCAGGACCTACTACACTGGAGGTTATAACTCAACTTTTCAAGCCACTGGGATACTGAAGAAAGCTCCTATATTTTCATATATACTACATAGGTGCCTGTAAGCATAGTGCAGCTTTGCTATGCTTATTTGCACATTGCTAAGCAACACAGAACTACAGCAATTCAATACATCTGGTTTCTATTTTTAGATGTCTAATGGATGTCTACTGTATCTGTAAGCAAAGCTAAGCACAGCTAAGCAACTCACACCGCACAAACAAGCACATAAAAAAATTAATTAAAATTGAATACATCCATTTTCTAGTTTTAGATGTCTAGCAGATGGCAACTGTATATGTGAGCAAAGCTAAGCATAGCTAAGCAACATGCCACACTGCTCAAACAATCACATAAAAGTAAAAAAAATAATAATACACTAAATTACAAATTAATGACGTTAAATCTGTGCAGTTTTCAGTTCAGGTTTACAGGCTGAAAGGTATTGTGATGTGCTTACCAACTGTCCAGAATTTTTCTGGACAGTCCACAATTAAGGGACAGCCTGTAATGTGTTTTTTACATGGATTCAATATCTGTGTTAATGCGGTCTCCCTCAGCAGCGAGCCATAATTAATATGTATGGCATGCTGGCAGGGAAAAACTGTGGCCATGCACAAGGATACATTCCATGCAGGCTCTACACAGAGCCTACACAGAATTTATTGAATCCTGGGGTCTGAGCTAACAAAGTCACAGGTAAAACTGTTAGAAACTGTTTGTGAATCAAATAGTGTTAACATTATTGAACTGAGAGTGATGAAATGATAGAAAATTGTTTATGAACATGGCGTACATTGTCATCATTTGCAATAGTTTTGAAACTGATGAGGAAAGCCCTAGCTTGTAGCCCCACCATTTGATAAGTAATTTATGAGGATGCACCAGAACAAAATATCCAACATTAGCAAACCCTCCAACAGTTAACTGTATGGTGTAAATAACTCTGCAGAAAGGAAGCAAAATCCATGCAGAAACACAGCTGAAATAATAAGCTAGTAATGATGCTAGAAGCCAGACCAAACTTTAATAAAAAGGGTAAGCACTTTCACAATAACAACATTGTTTCATCAGACCACAGTACCAATAACACGCCAAGAGAGTTTAAATAATTCAAACATCCACAGTAATTATTCTGTTTCTGTATGGAGTTTGCTTCTTTTCAGAAGAAAATATGCATAAGTGTAGCCTTGATGATACACTTAAGTAGATAACAGATGACTCTATGGTAAAAATGTTAGCTAGACAATTAGCTGCCTTAAACAGAAAGCTGTACCTATCACAAGTTTATCAGGCTTAAAATTAGCAAAGACAATAATCTTATAACACATATGGTGGTATGCAAAGACAAACAGATGTGTTATAGTACAATTACATGTTAATGACTTACAGTGTACTCCATTTAAACTGAATGTCAGTGTACATGGAGTCACTTATTTGTGAAAAGCCATCAAACTGGATGCATTATAGAATGAAATACTCATTTTTGTATCCTGTTGGATTATGTATGTAAACTGTCATATCTCTCTAACAGCAGTCTGGGGCAATTTCACTTAAAAATTGTGACTATATGGAAGGAAACAGATTTGGAATGTGATATGTTTTGCAGGGATGCTCTGTATCTAAGCTACTCTGGGCTAAGATTGTAACCTCAAAGGTTAAAACTAAAGTGCAGGATTTTTTAAAGAAGACAATTCATCAGTCAAATTCTAAGTGATCAAATGATTTTCTTAAAGCTTTTTATGCTAATGTTTGTGATCTTACTGGTATACAGAGTGAACTGGATGTTATTAAAGTAAAGGAAATTATAAAATATTTGTGGTTGTGGAGGTTTGGAATGCCATGCAGTATCTTTGCCAGGTTTAGCAATTATATGCACATAAAGTAAAGAATTTGACATCATGATGCAGCTACATTTTCAGTCACTTACCCACAAGATAGTTATTTATGATAACAGAGCAATGGAAATTGTGATTGCTAAATTAACTAAGAGTAATTCCCATGGCTTTCAGTTAATTGCCTGTCACTGCATACTAAATATGGATAGTGAAGTTCACATTAGAATTTTGGAAACCTTGGCAACTTAATATTACTGATAAACCTATATTATTACTAAGGGATTTTAATTAACCTAGAACTGATTGGAATACTTTTACTTGTCTTAATCACTTTGACTCAAAAGTTCTTGATCATATTAAGATGAATAACTGTACACAGTTGTTTCATTTTCATTCACAAGATTGTAATATTTGGATCTAATTTTTAATGACAGCTATGACAGTTAATAGCACATGGGTTTGTTAACCTCTTAGAATATCAGATCATGTTTTATCGGTCATCTTTTTTTTTTTTTTTTTGAACCAGTAATCTCTAGTAATGCCATAATCAATAATTATGGCAAAATAATTGTTATGGATATGGAGGGCTCGATAAGTAAAATACATTGGATCATGTTATGTATTTCTCTGTCTCTGTTGGAATCAAAGAACTCAGAAGTTTGTGTCTGGGATCCAAGGCAGTGTTTTCTAGGAATAAGAAAACTAAAGGCTGTCCTTGCCTTCTTCTTTGAATACAAATCTTGGTAAACCAATTAAGAAGTAAAAGACTTTAAAACTGACAAGAAAGACCCAAATGTGTCTAATAAGAAAATGTCACAGAGTATCTCATGCAAAATATCATCATGTATTATATATGTCTTCTTATAAAAGGAAATTGTCCAACACTACCTGATAATTAAAAAAAAAAATCTTCAACTGTGTCAACACAATAACTCTTATTAGTACTAAATTTTCGACTATGATATAACAAAATACTTTGGAATGATCTTACTGGATGTTTAGCATTTTAACAAATATTTTACATTATTTGCTACAAAACATCATATCCTTCTATTACAAAGGCAGTAGGCAGTTAACTGTGATGAATGTCACATCATTTGACACGTCAATAGTGTGTGAAGCACTAAAGAGGGTAAAGAAATCTTGTAGTAGTAGGCCAGATAAATAATTTAGATATGTTCCACCATGCATGGAGATTCACTAGAGAAAACTCTACCAAATGTAAAATGGCAATGCAAAATAAGTGTTGGAAGTGAAAACCACAAATAAAAAGCCATGATATCATTGTGTGCATAGGCCCATCTTCTATCTCAGCATAAAGTCAAAAGAGAAAAGTGCAAACAGTAGCATAAGACAACCGTATTCAGAGAGTTTGCCATAAAGGTAAGGATAAGATGTGTCACAGTGCAGAGGAAAGTGTACATAATGTAGTCATTTCTGACACTGATAGTGAAGATATATTGGCCAATTTATAGTTATTCAGCAGAAACATGTGATTTGGCTTTTTTGCCAAAAATGAAAGAGCACATTGTAAAAACTGAGATGCATTCAGGGGAGGGACTTCCAGTAATGTCTCAAAATGACTATAAGCCATTTTCCACTAAAGAAATGCTGCACGTATCTTATAACATAAGAAAAGCATACACTGGTGAAAAAAATGTATACATTTTATAGTGCTATTTGTGGCAGAGAAGTATAATAACATAAAGGAAGTATCAGACGTGTTCATTGTACAAAATGCTGGTGCAGAGTTACAGAATTAAGAATGGTAATTAAAGTTGAGACTTAATTGGAAAGAGATAAGTAGCCTTTGGGCATTACCTGCTGTACTGCAAACTACTGAGGAAACATTGCAATTAATATCCCTGTATTTGAAAGTGGCATTGGTAATCTGTAGCACATAAAGTATAAAATTGTGCCATTTTTGTAAGGCATGCATGGTATTTTGTGCCATCCATCATCTGGTTGCAAAAAAATGGTACAGTTGAAAGAAGATGAAATGCTTTCAAGAGTAGATTCCAGACCATAGGTCACCCCAGTAATACCTGCAGTAGAGAAAGCTGACAAGGTCAGACATTGTTAGATTTACAAAATGGCATTTAATCTGGCACTGCAAGCTGAAAAGCTTCCTTTGCCAATAGCTGAGGACATTTTACTAGTTTGTTAGGTGGACAAAATGTTTCAAAGGTTGACTAAGCTGATTGCTACCACTAGATGGAGAAGGAATAAGAGTCAGAAGATTTTGCAGCAAACAATACCATCAGAGGTCTCCTATATGAGAACTGATAAATGTTTGCGGTAGCTTCTGCCCCAGCTGTCTAGCAAAGTGCAATGCATAAGGTCAATACCTCTCAACCTCTTAGTGCAATAAATCTGGACAAAGCCATAAATAAAAGTGGGACAAAGGCCCAAAAATAGGGACAATTTTTAAATATTACTCTTGCAAACTTAGAAAGTTGATAGAATAGCAGGTTTTGCATTAGTGTGAAGGTTCTAAAGGGTGTGAAGTCTGAAACTTAAATGTCTGTCATTGTTTTTTAACTTCAGTCTTTAATGATTTGCTACTAATTTTCCAGAAAACTACAATTTTATGAAAAATGGAGCAAAAATAAGAAACAAAAATCTGGACATTCTGCGAAAATCTGTATAGTTGAGAGGTATGATAAGGTCATCCAAGAGTACCAGCTGTCCAGTGCAATCTTGATAATATGTTTATAACTGGAGATGACGAGCACTTTGAGAATCTCAAAGGGGTCTTTAAGAGATTAAAAGAGTTTGGGCTAAGAGCTTGATGAGACAAATGTCACTTCTCAAAGCCAAGTGTCACATACTGTTGACACATTATAGATGTCCAAGGAATCCATAAATACCAAGAGAACATCCAAGCTATAATAAAGGCTCCACAACCATAACATTTTTTCAGCTCAACTCCTCCTTAGGATTTATAAAATATTATGGCAGAGTTTTGCCAAATCTGGCAATTATTTCTCATCCCATAATGAACTACCACAAGCTAGCAGAGCATGGGGATGGATTAAAGAATGTCAGTGTTCCATACCAGTAATGTTTTTCAGTAATGCCTTACTATATTGTATTGGACCTATGATATCACACATTATGAAACATGGTAGAGAGAGGCCAGTAGTATTTGTTTCATGCTCCTTCCCTCGGCCAAGATAAAGCATGTCCGAATTGATAGAGAGGCCTTAAGTCCCAAGTGGGGTGTGAGTAGGTTTAACCAGTGTCTATTTAGCAGAGAATTTACATTTGTTCCAAACAGACAGCTGTGGGCCTCAATTTTTCACCCAAGTCCTTCTGGAGCAGCTGTCTCAATGCAGTGATGGGCATCATTCATGATTTGACAGAAATATAACATTTAATATTAATGACATGCATATCATCAAATGCCAAAGAGTTGCCTCAAATATCACACAGGCGGTAAGTGATCAACAAGAAGAAGTGGAGACACTGGATATGCTGTTCATTCAGACTGACACTATGTCAGTCACACCAGACATTGTAAAAGCAGAAAATGGGTATTTTAAAGTTTTATACCAGCTGTATATGGGGACACAAAATGACTGGACAGCCAAACATACATCTCTGTTTTCTGGTTCTTATCCAAAATGAGATGTGGTGTCAGATTTAAGGATTATCGTGTGTAATGCATTACAGATATGGGTATTAGAAGTACTGCATTAGGGCTTCCTTGCAGTAATAAAAATTAATGGCATGGGCTATATGTTATGTGTAGTGGCCAAGGACTGATCAAGAGCTCAAACATTTGGCAATGCCATATGGACTAAAATGAACAAGCATATGTATCATGTTACCAATGGAAATGGCCCATATCAGTCTGGCAGTGACTGCATGTTTTAGTTTGTTGAATTAATAATGTGGATGTCATTTTTTGATGACAGATGATGTATTTTGTAAATGGTTGAAGTTCTTCACTATAAATTGCCCTACTTTTGGTCTCACTAATGATGTACTAAGAAAACTTTTTGTCACAACCCAGAGTGCCACAGAAATAAGTAATGGATAATGACTATCAAGCAGCTGACTTACAGATATTACAACATAAAACTGGCATTCAGCATATCATGCTTGCCTCCTTGCATCAAATAAAGTACAGTTGTTTAAGTAAGCTTACCATAACAGCAGAGGTTGGAATGATCACTGCTGCAGGAGCCTTAACTAGATGGGATTATATTCAGCCAAGGATATAACACCCAGCCAGTTTCTAAAGCTTCAGGTGACTACCCATCCACCCAAACTGTTGGGCAGCTTGAGCTGAGCTGACTAAATGACAAGTTTGGATGCCAAGCCCCTCAGAACTTTACTACTGTCAAAGGGTATGACCCTCTGAGGTTTTCAAGGACCAACAATTGACTTGTGTTGTTCCTTTGTTGGGAAGATAAGTTCCCTTTGGGGGAAAAACTTAACAGTTTTGCTTATTATTTATACTTTTTTTATTTCAAGAAAGTTATTTAAAAGCTAGGTGTTTAACAGACTGTCACGGGACCATGCTGAATTTTGTCCTCTCAGTTTAAAAGTTGTTTAAACTAACTAAACATTTTTTTTCTGTGGAGAAATTGTGTTTATTTTACTTTGTAGACTCACATAGTATTTTGAGGTGCTTTTTACTATTTTTATTTTCTGGGGAAAAATGACTTTTTAAAAACTTTTTATTTTTACTGGCATAAGCTGCTTGTTTTTTCTTAGGACCATGGAAGAAACTGATAGTCTCACTGTCATTCCTTCTCCCAGCTGCAAAAACAAAAAATTAAGCAAGCAGCCTTTCCCACCACAACAGGCTAGCAATTTGCCTCAACTGCAAGTGGGTGACTCTGCTGTGGCCATTTGTTATAGCTCAGACACTCATCTTTTACTCCAAATCCCTCTGGTGTAGCACCTACAGCCACTATGGACCTGGGGTTAGCCATGTCTTCTGCTGTTGTTGAGATCTCCTTAGTGGGCAAGGGAGAGGGAAAATGAAAGACATCCTCGTTTTGTCAAATATTTTTGCCCATCCCAAGGAAAGCTGTTGCTACCACTAATCACACTGCTAGCCCATTTTTCCTGTCAGCTGCCTGACACTTTGGGTGGAAAAGTGCCCTGAAGCTTTGGAAGCTGACCAGCTGTTGGCAGGACACAACCCCATATATCTAAGGCTACTGCAGCAATGATCAATATGATGAACATCTAATGGTCTTGCTGAGACATTTTTGCAAAAGTTAAAAATCAGTGCACTCAGTAGTGGTAAATGACAAGGAAATTTACCCTCCAGCAAAAGCACATCAGTTTTTTGTTTACAAAATGGAATTCTGTTTGTGTTATGACTGGAACAGTCATGTTGTTCATGGAGCAGTCTCTTCATTCAAGCTTGGACCTATTGTTGCCAAGCCTTCAACAGACTATCCAAGACCAACAAATTAAGCAAGAGCAAAGGACTACATGGAATGCCATATGCATCTTTATCCATGGATAGACAGTCCTTGCTCAGAGTTATAGAGTAGATTGTAAAATGCATTCCTGCTAAAATTAAGGAGAAGTGAGGATTCATGCCATATAGAGTAACCCCGGTATCATATGCTGGCAGCACGTTGAAAATTCATATAGAACAGAGTTGAGAAACAGCCCACTTTGCCTGATGTTATTGTTCCTGGTCCCCATGCAGAACTGTTACTGATAGGGATTGATATGGAGAGTTTGAAATGTATTTCAGTTTGCATCTTCATAAAACTCTAGGACTGTGACCATAAATGTAAAGAAGGTACATGGTGAAGGGAGGCATTACCCAGTATGTATTTGTAAGTCCCCACAGAGTGTAACTGAGACTGTTTTGTTAGCCTTCTTCTTTCTTGTTTACAGATATCTACTACTATTACTACTACTATTACTACTACTACTACTACTACTACTATTACTACTACTACTACTACTACTACTATTACTACTACTACTACTACTATTACTACTACTACTATTACTACTACTACTACTACTACTACTACTACTACTACTACTACTATTACTACTACTATTACTACTACTACTACTATTACTACTATTACTACTACTACTACTACTACTACTACTATTACTACTACTACTACTACTACTACTACTATTATTACTACTACTACTACTATTACTACTACTACTACTACTACTACTACTAATAATAATAATAATAATAATACATGTCAGTGCTTTGCATTTTACAGGACAGGAGTTCTTGTGATATGTCAGCCTCACCTGCAATTTATCTTCACTGTGTCCACCTAAGACTGATGTGTTATAGTGTTAATTGATAATGTCTTATACTTTGCTTCTATGAAAAAGTGAAGCTATACCATAAAAAAGCATCAAGAAGAAAAGCACCGTTTCCTGCTTGACTCTTTGCAAGCCTCATCTTTTAATTGCTGCTTTCATACCAATAAGGACACAACAGGAAAGCCCTTCATTTTATTACTTTGTGTGTGCTAAGAGTTTCATGAAGGGGATATTGCAACTCAATGCATGCATCTTCAGGGTGCATGTTTATTTTCAAGGCTGTAGTCAGTCTCTTTGTACTCTACTGAGTACATTTTTTTTCTGAGCATCACATCAATATGACTTTTTTCAGGTCATCTTATGTCTACAACTGTCAAAATGAATGCCTCCAACTACCGTTGAAATATTGCTAATCTAAAACAAAATGTTCAATAGTTTTAAAAGGAACAGTTGAAAAAGTTATTTACATGTATTACATGCTTGAAGGAGAGCATTTTAACTTATGTGTCCAGTTTTATGTGATAGGTTTCCAAGGAGGGCAGCATTAAGAGCTTGTGAGTACAAAATTGAAATTTCTTGCTATATCCCTGCTTATTTTGCCTAGTGAAAGAACATTTGGGACTGTTAGGATAGAGCTAAAGCTAGAGGCTGTTTGAGAAGACAGCAGTTACTGTTTCCACATGCCATACTAGAACAGCAGCTCTTTATAACTATGCTTCTCCATCTTTCATCCCACATAGTCACAGATATCCCTACCTATTCTTCCTGTGCAACCTTTTACTAGAGTCATCCATCTGTGACCTAGGATTCCCACAAAGTACATTTGTATTTTCTTTCTGATCCTACTTACACCTCAAGCTATACAGACCTGGACTTGAACAGATTTTATTTAAAAAAAAAAAACATCTTCATTGTTCTGTGGACTACCATTGATGTAGCAGTTCATGTGTGCCGTGTTTTTCTCAAAGGGAATGACAATGCATTTTTTGGCATTGAGATTAAGGCCATGGTTCTGACACCAGTCATTGGTCTCTGTGGGGCTTTTCTGTAGAAAGTCAACATAATTTGGAGAGCTAATAATGTCTCCCAGCTTGCAATCGTCTGTGAACTTGGTCAGCCAGAGTTCCTTGGTTTTGGCCTGGATTTCAGAAAAGTAGATGCCAAATAGGAGAGGACCCAGGATCGATCCCTGTGAGGCTCCACTCATGAATGGTTGGTAGTCTAACTTGGAGTCCGCTACTTTCACAGCGTGGGTTCTGTCAGCAAGCCAGTTTGCAACCCACCTTGTGACATAGGGGTTGATGCCTAGTTTAGTGAGTTTATCTATGATTCCTGAGTGAGGAATTGTATTGAAGGCCTTGGCTAGATCGAGGTAGGCTGTGTGAACTACTTTGCCTTCATCCACAGCTCTGGTGACAGACTCGAATAAGTCTATTAGGTTATGCAGACATGATCAGCCCTTCACAAATCCATACCTTTTGGGGTCTAGAGTCTGGAAATTCCCTATGTCCCTATTTAATAGGTCCATGATGATGTGCTCCATAGCTTTACATACCAGACTCATCAGGCTAATGGGGCAGTAGTTCCCACGGTACATAGTCGTACCCCCTTTGTCAAGTGGGATGACTGTAGCAGTGTGCCATTTGATGGGGGCAAAGCCTGAAGCGAGGTTGTGACTGAACAGGGCATACAGGTGTGATGCCAGTTCATTTTGCAATCCATGTAGAACACAGCCAGGAATACTGTCAGGTCCCATGGAAGCTGTATTCTTGGCCTTGGACAGTGCGATTTTAACCTGAGCAGCTGTAATATTGGGTGCAAGGCATTCCTCAGGTATTGTGATTGGCCCTTTAGGGGGTGAGAGGGGAGTAAAGTTGGCACTGAATCTATCCGCCAGTATATTGGCAGCATCTGTTGCATCAGTATAGGTGTTACCATTGTGTAGTAGCTCAGAGCAGATCTGAGTACTGCCTTGGAGATTTTTGACATAACTATAGGAGGCTTTATGGCTGTCTTTAGTATCTGCTGCAATTTTGTTCTCATAGCTAGCTTTAGAGGATTTGATGAAGGATCTCTGCTTTTTGTTGAGGCTAATAAGGGAGTTTTTCCAGTCTTGGAACTTCATCTTTTTATGCAACAGTTTCTTCCTTCTGTTGTAGTGTTTGTTTATGGCAGGAGACCACCAGATTGGCTTCCTTTTTTGGAGGCAAATTTAAGTGGTTCTATCGGGAATGGCCCATTGCATGCATTTGTGTATGTGTTCGTACAGTGCATTGGGGTATGATTCAGCAGTCCTGCATTTATTCTTCATTTGCATGGGGGTCATGAATTTAGTCACCTCAGTTTTTAGAAGCCCAAAGTTAGCTTTGGAAAGGTTGTTCATGGTGGTTACCTTTGCGGGGTGTGTGGGTGGGATGTGGATATCCATGGTGACTAGATTCTGGTCAGATCTGACCAGGGAGATGTTGACAAATGGTGTAGAGCAGTGGTCGGCCCATATTAGTAATAACCAGATCAAGGATGTTGCTACCCCTAGTGAGGATAAGAATGAGCTGGTCCAGTTCATTGGAATTAATGAATTCCAGAAAACGTGGAGCAAGTGTGTTGATACTTGAGTAGTTTTCCCAGTTAATAGAGGGATAGTTAGTCACCCAGAATGAGTGTGTTGGGTTGGACCTTAATATTTTCTAGGGTGTTTAGGAATGTGAAGTGGGAGTCTTGGGACATGGTGGGGAGGATCTATAACAGGCAACAACCAGGATTGCAGTCTTACACTGCGTTAGTTATACCTGGAGTATCTCTGATGCGTTATTTTGTGTTACTAGCCTGGAGGTATGCATATCCTTGATGAATATGGAGATGCCACCACCTTTAAGGCTTCGGTCCACGTTTTGGGGCAGAAAGGTGTGGTATGAGTTACAGCATGGTAGTGCAGGAGTGCTTTCAAGTTCCTTGAATCAGGTCTCCGTTACTGCACATATGTTAATGTTCTCTATTTTAAGGAGCACTTCAAATGAATGTATCTTGAGATTTAGACTCCTAGCATTGAGTAGCATAACCCTTTATGGGTTATTCTTAAACAGTTTCTAGGTTTAATGCAGCATAAACCAAAAAAGCCATGCAGGAAGCCACGAACACAGTAAACTCAGCAAATTTAATAAATCCACAATGGACCCACTAAGGCAAGCCTCTAGACACTAAAGTATTTTTAAGCATGTTTTTTCTTTTAAACTTAAAACAAAAAGTTATTGTTTAAATTAAAATTAAAAAGAATGAAAGCACTTAAAATACTTTAGTGTCCTGAGCTTGCCTTGGTTGGTGCATTGTGTTTTGAGTTTAATGAGTTTAATGCAGCAGAGTTATTAATTTGCTCTTCCTTTTAAGTTTGTAGAGTTTGTAGTATATTTGGTTTTACCTACAAGTCATTAAAACTCCACTTTTGCTTCCACTACCAGGCAGTTATGGGGTAGGTGGACCATCACACCACATGATTTTTGACACATTTCTTTACTTACTGCTTACTTTGACATCAATTCAATTTATCTTCTGTTTTCTGATGATTCCCCTATTTTTGATGAGTCAGAGAACTCTAAATGCAGGCAATGTTTATGTTGACTAATTCTCTAACTTAAAATACAACAAAGCAGCCCACAGCTAGGTAAAACAAATTTATTTAATGGCAGAAAACACAAAGATAAGTGCTTTCGCAAGTAGCTTCATCAGATGTATAATTTCATAATAAACCTATCCTTTTATATAACATTCCACCAATCAACTAAGAACACATCATGAACACATTAAAAGCCAATCAACAATTAAAAGTGCAGTGCACAATAATAAGGAAAAAAGGTAAAAAACAAAAAAGGAAAACATTTATTTCTTTTTCAGAGATTTAGCTCTTAAAACAGGTTGTATAGAGATACTATTATTCAAGCCTGGTGCAAAATGTGCACCAAGCCTGAAAATTCACTTTAACTCAACCTGATGGGTGTAATTAACAATGTCACCTTTCCTAATATTATCAGAAATAATTTCTAAGACTAAAAACCTAAAAGTGCGTTCAACACCATTACTAATCATGTGCTTTGCTACAGCACTATAAGTCATACCCCTGCATGCACAGTATAAATGGTCATGGATGCGTTCCCGTAGCCATCTATTAGTTTTGCCTACATAAAAAGAGGAACTTCCATTACACTGTGCCAAATAGACCAAGTTCTTACTGTTACAATTAGCATGTGGTAGATGAGAAATCTCATTATTACTACGGGGATGCTTGAAAAATAAAGACTCATCTATGTGCGTACAAAAAGAACATGTATTACATCTGATAGCACCAAATTCTATGTTTTTTGCTATAGATAGTTGGTTCATGGTTTTAGGGTAACACAATTTATGTTGCAGGGATCTTTTATTCCTGTACCCAAAAGTAGGTCTATCTCCTACAATTTTACCTATAGCTTGATCTGTTCTCAGTACTGGCCAGTACTTGTAAATAATATTTCTAATTTTCCTTTCTTCGCTGGAATTTGTTAAAGTAAAAAATAAAGAATTCTTGGTGGCCCTGTGAACATGATCTATAGCATTAAATGAAGGAAAGTATGGTTTTGCCACTGTATCCCTGCATTGTCTAACACTTTTAATGTATATTATCCACTTCTTGTTCCTGATATCCTCCTGAAATAAACTCAGTTCTCATCTGTTGCAACCTTCTACCAAAGTCTTCATTTCTAGTATGTAACCTACTCATTCTCAAACATTGACCTTTCAACACATTGTGAAACACATGCTTGGGGTGCATACTAGTATGATGTACAAATGTGAGATGATAACAATCTTTCCTATACAGACTAGTATTAACAGTGTCTCTTGTCATGTACAGCTGAACATCTAGAAATTCAATTGACTGATTGGAAATCTTGTATGTGAACCTAAGGAAACCAGTACTGGTGTTTAATGTACCAACAAAACGTTGTAACTCAATATCTGTACCATTCCAAATCAAAAAAGATCATCCACAAAGTGATGATAAAATGGCGTGTAATGCCGATATTGTTCTAACTGGTACATAGTTTCATCCTCCCAAGCCAACATGACCAAATTGGTGTAACTTTTGGCACAAGATGTGGCGATAGCTATGCCTGAAATTTGTAAGTTATATTGGTCATAAAATGTGAAAGCATTATGTTCAAGGACCATTTCAAGTAATAAACATAGAAAACCTATGTGCTCAACACCATAAACCCCCATGTTAACCAGTAGATGTTTAACCATTTGTATACCTTCGACATTTGGTATTCAGGTAAACAGGGATGTAACATCCAATATAACAAAATATCCCATGTTTACATTATGCGCCTTATATTCAGCATGAAATCTCTAAAATTCCTGTAGAAAATGCCTGCTGTCAATCAATACAGAAGTACAAATAGATAGTACTGGTTTTAACTGCTTCTCGAGACATATAGATAGTGGCTAGGTGAGCCATCCCCCACCTACTACTATAGGTCTAAATGGGGGGTTAAGGGGATTTTTATGGCTCTTGGGGAGGCCATTCAAAATGGGAATTTTAGGATGTTCCACAACTAAATAACTAAATAACTCTTTGTTAAGTAAATTATTAACAAAGCAATCTTTCAATGAGTAAAAAATTTCACTTTGTATACTGTACAAAGCAGTAAAATCAATCAACTTATAAACAAACTGGTTAGATAACATTTGTCTCATACTGTCAAAGTGAAATTTCCAATCCATAACAACTATCTGGCCTCCCTTATCAGCAGGCTGAAGTACAATGTCTGAATTATGTTCTAAATTGTAAAGTGGTCGTTGTTCAGTCTTGGATAAATTAACAAACCCTTTCCGTCTGTTTGGATTGTTAAGAAGAGAATATATTTCATTCCCACATAATTTTGTAAAGGTTTCAAGAACTGGATGCTGTGGGGGTGCAAAGCTGCTAGGTTTCCTAAACATAAAAGTGTCATTAATGGTGTTCACATCACCATAGATTAATTTGAGCACAACACTTCTAGAAAACAACCTCAAGTCTGTAAGTATGTCCGCTATATCAGCAGACTGGGCACGATTAAAAGACAATCCTTTGTTCAATACTTTGAGTTCCAACTCAGTCAATTCATAACCTGAAATGTTTAAAACAAAATCTAGTTCACCTGTTTCCACATGTTCATAAGTGTTTGCACACTTCCTTTTGGAAGGGCGCTGAACGGCTGACATCTGCTGTGTTACTATGGAAAGCTGTGACCTTTGCAGATCACTCACATTGTGATTGGAAATTGTGGAATCAGCCATATTTAAATGTACAGGGTCCTGACTTCATTCACATTGTTCCCTTGATTGATGCCTATTCATTTTATCGAAAAGGCTATGTCACAGAAGGATGAGGAATGAAGCAAGGGAAGAAACGAGTCAGCATTCCCAACAATTCATCAGTCAGACATGCTGAGCTTTATTTATTTATTTTATTTGACATTTGTTTACCAGATAGTCTGTCTGGGTTATATAACCCATTTTTAGCAGAGATCCAGGAAGAAAAGCTCCATATTTATATATAGGAACATATTATACAGTTACATGCACATATTATGCAATGCATTACATATAGGAGATAGACACAGAGTGTTATTACTAGGCAGGCACATACAGTTGTTTTTATAATACTGTAGTGAAAATGTATAGAGATTGCAAGCATAAAACACATTTTAAAGCATCATTTTTATGTAAATAGTGTTGTAAAGTGTTTGTTTGGTTGTCATGACCAGTTAGATGTGGAATCAGACATAGAGTTGGACCTGTGGTGAGTTAGTAGTGTTTCACCGATAGAGAGGTAAAGGTTAAACTAAGTTTCCTGGTAAATTAGTTTAAAGGGAGGAGGTTAGTGTAGAGAGCTGGTGTATTGGGGGGGGGGGATTGGATTAGCCTGGGGTTAGGCATGTTCAAACCATTATTTGTTTAGGTGTTCTTTTAGGGAAGATGTACAGGCTAGTGCATTGGGAGTTTGTCTTATGCTGGGTGGTAGGATACCCATACAGATTAAATGTGCTAAGCCAGATGCATTCCTAACTAGAATCAGCACATGTTGATTAAAACATAGCACACTGACATATCCATAGATACATATCTTTAATGAGAGGGGTATATTTGCTTTAGCATGAAAAAGGGTTGCTCAATTTCCAGAAAATCGCATGCTGCATTTTTTGACATTGAGAATGAGCGCATGTTTGTTACACCAGGCAGTGATCTGATGAAGCCCATGTTAGTATCTGACTGTTAAGAGAGGAGTTAACCACAGCCACTCAGCTGACAATAATCAGCAAAATTTGTGAAGCCTAATTCTCTGGCCTCCAGTTTCACATCCAAGAAGTATATGCCAAAAATAAGGGGACTCAAGACAAAGCTCACTATATATATATATATATATATATATATATATATATATGTATATATATATATATATATATATATATATATATATATATATGGACAGTCTGATCCTTGTACAGGGCTTTGATAGCCTTCACAGAGGAATCATCTATATTGGCTAGGTATGATCTGTTTTTATAAATTGACTATGACCTAAGATCTGAAGGTTGCCTATGTTGTTTACAAGCTCTATAATGACATGTTCTGTGATCTCACAGATAAAGCTGGCAAAGGTTATGGGTGTGTAGTTACTAGGCCAGTAGCAGGGTGAACCTTATGCAGTGAAACCACTATTGTCTTTTGCCACACCTAAGGAGCATAACTAGTGCATATGGCTGAATATAGTTAGTGATCTAGAAGGGGCTGAGTTAAACTATGCTTTGGACTGATTACGAGGGGAGCCAGAGACGTCATTAGAACAAAATGAGTTAATGCTTTTGGTTCTCAGCAGGGCTGACAGGAGTTGAACCAGAGTGAATTTTAGACTGCGGTCATAAGGGAATCAATGGGTGGAGTAGAGGCTTGATTAGACAAGATGAAAACAAGGATATTGGCAAAGACTTCAGTGTCTAAGTAGGTGATACCATTTAGTATCAGCTAAGAGCAGTTCTGTGATCTTACTAAAATAGCTAAATAACATCTTGTGACTATCTTTGTTGGAAGAGACAACTTGAAATGCATAACTGTCCTTATTTCTCTTAAATGTGCATTGATAGCTTTCGCCCACTAGATATGCAATCTTTCTATACTGGTCTAGGGAAACATACTATAAAGAGTTTGAATTCTCTTCTTTTTATAATAAACATTGTAGCTGATATGAGAGAACCACCATATGGATTCGGTTTTCACCTTACTGTAGTTTTTGTGAAAGATGGAGACAGAAACATCAGTGCTGTTACCTAAATGAGAGTACATTGTACAGAAAGATGCCACATTGTCATCTCGAAAAACTGATTGCTGATTTATCCTAGTTATTGTTTTGGATGTTGTCAAGTCATACATAGGTGGATTTAGAGTAGTCCCTGATTATAATCAAATTCACAAGATTTATGGCAAGGGTTCACTGGGGAGACATGACTGCCTGGTGACTAGATATAACCAGGCTGACCAAGACATGTGCAGAACAGGCACGGGATATGCTAGGAAGGATTAGTTGAAATATATTTGGACACCAGTGGTTGAAGTGACTATCTGATCAAAGCAACTCACATTAATAAAATCAAGGAATGAATTTTTCTGTGTATTTGTTTCTAGTAGTAACAGTATCAGTTTGCATTTTAATAGAAGGAGAGGTAAAAATCCTCTCATAAATAGTATATTTTGCCTAATGACTATTTTTCATCTCTGACTTCATGCTTTAGTTTTGGCAGTGGGCAAAGAAGAGATTCTACATTTTGCAGTTTTACTCAAATTAATGTTGATGACTGATAGTGGGCCACAATAAACTCAAAGTAAGAACTTTAAACTTTATTCATTGATATACCTCAAACGTAGGTAAAAAGCAATGTAATGAGTCTGTAAGGTTACCAGCTGGAGATAAAGTAATAGGTATACTACATAAACTCGAGACAAAAATACTGCAGACATGAATGGACCATAAGGTCAGCTAAAACATTCCCTTAAGTAATTTTGGGAGTATGGAGCTGCTGTTGTTATTTTTTCTTTATTTTGTTAGTTTATTTATTCACAAAGAGTCAAATAATTATTTCCAAGAGAGAGAGACCCAGACAGAAAAGCTTCTTAATACAAGCACTTAAAACAATTTATTAAAAGGTCAAACACCATAAAAGATGCCTTGGATAAAAACAGCACCAAGAAAGTATCCAGATAAGAAGAAATTGTAGAGCACTATCAGTCTTAGAAGCATTTTGTTGTAAACACATTTATGTCAAGACTTTGAAGTGTGCAGAATCTATAACCATAATAAATACACATGTATAATATGAAAGCTTTGACTATGTCTCTTTGTTTATAAAGATGATATATAAAGAAAAATGTCAATCAGCAAAGTGTATCTTAAGTTCCCCAGGATTGGGGCACATCAGAAAACACTAATATGGACATGGAGTTAGGATTACAAAGAGATGGGGTGAAGAGATAAGGGAACAAAAACAAAGACGGTGTGTCACTAGTCATTTCTAGAGAAAATCATTCTTATGCTGTATTTACATTAATTTTATAAAGAAGAAAAAAGTCCATAGGTTTGAATCCCATTAAAGGGGACTACATGATTCTAATGTTATAAACATTACAATCCATTCTCATAGTATCAAAGAACTTGGGTTCAATGTAATTTTTTGTAAATGTTATTGTCATACTTTTGATGGGCAGCAGCAGTGATGCAGTGGTTAGTATTGCCGCCTCACAGCAAGAGATTCTCCAGTTCAATCCACGGCTGGGGTGCCTTCTGTGCAGAGTCTGCATGTCCTCCATTTGGTCATGTAGGTTTGCTCTGGTTTCCTCCCACAAACATGCTGTAAGTGGATTGGACACTCTAAATTGGCCCTAGGCGTGTGTGTGTGTGTGTGTGTGTGTGTGTGTGTGTGTGTGTGTGTGTGTGTGTGTGTGTGTGTGTGTGTGTGTGTGTGTGTGTGTGTGTGTGTGTGTGTGTGTGTGTGTGTGTGTGTGTGTGTGTGTGTGTGTGTGTGCCTTCTGTAGAAGGTTGGGTATGGGGCTAGCAAATCGACACTGTAAAACTTCACTGCCAATCACAAGCAGGCAGGTGATCCACTGTGGCAACCCATGACTAGGAAAAGCCGGAAGAATTGTCATACTTTTGGTGAGATAACATTTAAATTGTAGCTTGTAGATTACTGAAAACTATAGGTATTACAAAACAATCAATTTTACTTTTGCTTAGTAGTTTCCATTTCATTTAATCACACTTAATTGTTTTGCTTTCCTTAAAATTCTCTGTGGCTATAACATCACCTTACAAAATGTAGCTATTAACATTACAGATGTGTAGAACTGTGTGTACAGTGTGTGTTGCATGTCACTACGACAATGCTTACATTTTGTACTGTTGCAGCAGAAGCAAAGGAGGAGGATCAAGGGACTCAAACAGATGCCATATGCTGCTCGGTTAAAAAAACTCCAGCTCTACTCAGTTGCATACCTCCTACTTCGAGGCGATCTATGCCTGACATATAAAGCTATGTCCAACCCAGAATTAATGGACATGCTCCACCTCAGTAAATCTAAATTCCTTAGAGCCATGCGCTCGAGGGACTTGAACCTCAGCACAGAAATAAATAGAACATGCTGGAGGGACAGGTTCATAACCCAGAGGCTCCCTTCGCTCTGGAACAGAATTCCAATTCATGT
>NC_056745.1:349011305-349026305 GCF_019279795.1 Protopterus annectens | reverse complement strand
CTGATACGTCTCTGCCAATCAGATGTATGTCTGCACATCGTGCATATTGATATCTGCCTGCATTCTTTGTCTATATTTTTCTAAACATGTCTGCCTGCGTTTATCACTCAGTGATGTATGTACTGTCTCTTTTTTTGGTATGTGGAACTTTTCTCCCTGGGTCTCTGCTGAAAATGGACATAAATTCAGTCAGACTATCCCGGTCAACAAATGTGAAATAAAATAAAATTAAATAAATAAATATATATATATATATGTGTGTGTGTGTGTGTGTGTGTGTGTGTGTGTGTGTGTGTGTGTGTGTGTGTGTGTGTGTGTGTCTGTGTGTGTGTGTGTGCCATCTGAGTGTTGGCATTGCAGGTAGGCTATGGGAAATCTCCCATTTATCGCTACCACATACAGCGGTAAATGGGAGATATCCCTTACCCCAATGTAGTGTAATCTTGGAGTTGGAATATTAAAGTAGGGGGTGTGCGGGGTGCAGGGGGCCAAAGCTCCCCTGCTTAACATAGTGTCTGTGATTTTTTTTTACGGTTCATTTTGAATTTTCGATGTTTTGAACATCGATGTTCTGGTCTTGATGATCAGAACGTCGATGTTCTGAACATTCGATTATTCAAAGTGAATCCATATATGTATATGTATATATATATATAGATATATATATATATATATATATATATATATATATATATATATATATATATATATATATATATATATATATATGTGTGTGTGTGTGTGTGTGTATAGTTATTTATATATATATATATATATATATATATATATATATATATACAAATGCACGCTTGTGTGTGTGTGTGTGTGTGTGTGTGTGTGTGTGTGTATACGAATATGTATATATATATATATATATATATATATATATATATATATATACATACATCTATATATATATATATATATATATATATATATATACTAAGGAACATGTAGTACTGCGGTGGTGGTGCTGTGGTAGCATTGTCACCTCACTGTAAGACGCTGTCCGGATCGATTCTCAGCTAGAGCGTCTTCTGCGTGGAGACATGCGTGAATGGGTGTACCTTCGTTGAAGGTTGTGCGTCCGGGCTGGCAAATCAACTGCCAATCATTAGCGGACCAGAGTTCTACTGTGGCGACCCCTAACCGGGAAAAGCCAAAAAGACACACTAAGGAACATGTTATCAACTGAATTTTGATAGTAGTTTGTACAGGATGGTATGCATAATATAACCATAAATGACAACTTATAAATCGTGGCATTTAGGCATCGTGGAAAAGCATGACATTGCTGTAAACATTAAATAACAACGTTAAAAGAGAGCAGTGATTGGTGACAAAAATAAGTACAGAGTTATGAAGAATTTTAGGAAAGAATGGTTGTAGAAGAACAATAAAAATAGGCAGGTAAAATGTACCATTGTCTTATACTCATCAAAATCTGTATGTGAGAAGATAACCTACAAGTTTGCATATAGAAGTTGAATCATATAAGACTCTAATGGCTTTTATGTAGTTATTTTGAAAATGTTTCAGAAAAAGAAATGACATGAGCACATGCCTCATGTACATGGACAACCATGTACTATTACCCCCTAGGTACCCAATTTGTGAGAAATCCAACTACATTAAGAACCTAGAGTCTATGTTCTCTTCCACACAAGCCAGTATAGCTGACACTGAGAAGGATCTCAAGACAATCACTACACCTCAAACACCACCCACAACTACACAACGCACAGCCACATATGTGGAGGTTCTCATTCAAAACATACCCAAACTAAGGAGACCTCAGAGGCAAAACTACACGCAAACTCCACAACCCTCCACACCCCATACTATGCATAGTCCATACACCTGTGTCTCGCAACCACAAAAGCCTAACCATAAACCTAACATATTAGTCATAAGAGACTCCACTGTGAACCACACAGGTGTGCCTCTTACCAGAATGGATAAGGAGAAAATCATGGTTAGTTGTCTGTCAGGTGCCAGAATCCACCATATCACACATGCACTCAAGTCTCATAACAACAAGTACTGTTATGACTCTGTCATAGTCAGTGTTGGGGTGAATGGCTTAAGACGTACCTCCCTGGACTATATGAAGAGAGACATGATTGACCTCAATGAATATGTGTCCCTGGCAGGTATGTCCCTAGCCTTAAGCAGCATTCTACCGTAACCCAGAATGATGCCTCAATATGAACGAAAATGATTGACTATATTAATTCGCTTAGTTTCTCGTGTCATTCCAAGGGGATCCAGTACCTGACAGCCTGGGAACATATGATTGACAGACCATGATGCCTTGCTAAAGATGGCCTATAGCTGTCTCACTTGGGTTTCAGACTTCTGGCAAAAGCCCTTGCTTCCCTCATAATGCCTTTTTTAGGAAAAATCCTGAGGTCGATAAAAACCAGCATAAAAATTTCAACAAAATGCAAATTGAAAGTCATGCTGGTAAAAGCTAGGAGTCTAAACATGAAGCTGCACTCATTGCAAGTATTCTTAAGCCTGAAAGATGCTGACATTTATGTAGTCACAGAAACCTTGTTCAAAGCTGCGAAGAGCACCACAGCCTTACCTGATTACTCCACCTTATCATACATGAGGGCCCAAACTGTGGGCAGCAAAGACAAAGGAGGTGGAGTTTCAATGCATATTAAAAACACAAATACCTTCAGGCTGGTCAAACAGTATGCCACACAGGAGACACTCCAGGTGCAGTTAACTGTTGACAAGATCCCTATTCAAATCATAGCTAACTCATAAATAGCTACAGTCCCCCAAATTTGACTGAGGATGCGCACTCCACCTATCTGGATCTCTTCGAATCTATCAAGATTCATCCCTTTACCCTGATCTTGGGTGACTAACTACCCAACCATAGACTGGAAAAACTACTCATACCAGAACTCAAATGCCCAGAGATTCCTTAATTTTATCGATGCAAATGCCTTGGAACAGCTAGATAATACCCCCACAAGAGGTGATAATATCTTTGACTTGTTATTAACCTACATGAGTAACCACTATAGCACCTCTACAGTATCATCCTCCCTGGCAAGATCCAACCATAAAGCAGTCACTTTCAAAATTAACATCTCCTCTGACCCCCCCCCCCCACCCCCCCGGCTAGGGTCAAACAAAAAATCTTCTCCAAAGCTGATTACAACCTCCTGAGGGATGGTATAAACAGTTTCACAGCCCCCTCCCCCCTTTTGGAACTGGAACCAATGTCCAAATCTACACCAAAGTAGTGTATGAGCCCTTATATAGATGCATGGAATCAGGAATACCTGACAAGACAAAATCATCCTTCGCAAGGAAGAGTAAACCTGTCTAGTGGACATCTGCAATGAATAAACTATATAACAAAAGGAAAAAAATTGCTGTCCAGGACCAAGAAGAAGCAGGTGCCCAATTGTAAGCAATCTCTCCTTAGTGTGAACAAGCAAATAAGAGCACTAGTGAAATCCTCTAAAGCCAACTTCAAGTCCAGATTGGCCACATCTACTAGAGACAATCTAAGGCCCTCTTCACATATGTCTGCAATCTCAAAGGAAGCTCCCAGATTTGTTCAGAACTGGTGGCCAAGGACACCACATGCACAAATGCTTTAGATATAGCCAACCTACTGTCTGACAGATTCAGTGAAAACTTCATTCCTCTGCCCCCCATCAGTAAATCAGGACATTCCCAGTACCTGCCCCCCTCCCCATATCTCTAGGGAACAGGTCATCACTGCCCTCTCAAAGGCAAAAAATACAGCCTCCATGGGACTCAATAACATTACAGGCTGCATTCTACATGAACTTATAGCACCATTAGGCATCCTATTCAACCAAAGCCTGAATACCAGCTTTGTCCCAGTTGAGTGGAGAACAGCCACTGTCATCCCTTTACACAAAGGTAGAACGTCCACCGATCCGGGAAATTATAGACCCATCAGCCTAACTAGCCTGATCTGCAAGGCTATGGAATGGATTATCATGGATATCATTAATAGGGACATTGGCAACTTCCAAACACTCAACCACATACACTTTGGCTTTGTCAATGAGAGGTCATGTCTCTTAAATCTGGTTGACTTTGTTGAGATAGTCATAAAAGCCATGGATGTGGGGAAGATGGTACACACCTCCTACCTTGACCTGGTCAACGCATTCAACACTATTACCCACTTGGGCATAATAGATGAACTCTCTCAACTAAGCATCAATCCATATGTTATCAAATGGATAGCAACCTGGCTCACTGATAGAACCCACCTAATCAAAAGAGGGGAAGCAACCTCAAGCAGTAGACCTATAATGAGTGGCATACCCCAGGGATTAGTCTTGGGGCCTCTGTTATTCAGAATATACTTCTCTGAGATGCAGGCCAGAACCAGTAGGCTATGGCTGATCAAGTTTGCAGATGACTGGAAGCTGGATGCAGTCCTCAGTTCCCCCATGTGATGTGTATGTACTCCAAAAGGGTCTCACCCAAACAAATGACTGGTGACAAAAAATGCATCATCATCCCCTTTGGGGAAAGTGACATCCCCACATATTATCACATTAATAACAATGTCCTATGCATGCAATCAGTTACGAGGAATTCGGGCACCCAGGTTAATAATAACCTGATGTTTGACCACCATGTTGCTGCCGTTGTACAGAAAGGTTTCTACATGACCTACCTCATAAATAAGGGTATCTCTTCCAGGAACAAGGAAGTCATAACAGCCCTTATTTCTTCCCTTATAAGGCCAGTTATAGAGTACAACACCCCGTTCAGCATGTAACTCACAAAACACATCCAGAAGCTGGAGAGAGCACAGAAGTTCCTCACCAAAAGAATCCAGGGCCTCAAACATCTACCCTATGCAGATAGGCTAAAAGCACTGTCCCTCTACTCAGTTTCATACAGACTCCTCAGAGGTGACCTCTGTCTGGCTTACCAAGCAATCTCAGACCCCACCTTGATGGGACTGCTGCATATCCGCAAGTCAAGGCTTCACTCGATTAACCTGCACGAGCGACCTCAACCTGCTCTGTGACATCAACAGGACTTGTTGGTGGGACAGATTGGTGTCCCAGAGACTCCCCCATCTATGGAATAGACTCCCTCTCCATGTCAAGCAGAGTACCTCATTATCCCTTTTTAAGAGTAACCTGGATAACTGGATGGGAAACAGAAAATATACCCCTGGGATTCTACCTGTGTCCTTGCTGGATAGGGACTTTGGGTGCTGACTTTGTCTAAACATGGGCTATACTCTTGGATAGGGTTATAAGATCCTCAGGGTCAATAGCTTAGTGACTCCTTATGATCCTATGATCCTATGATCCATGGTTTGCATGGCTCTAGAACAAAGACACTATGATTAATATCAAAACTTCCATCATGATATAAAACCATCTCCTGCATAATGTTGTTATATCATTATTGCTTTGATCTCATAAAATAGACTAAACTCTAGAAACAACTTGACCATCTACCATGTGATGTCTCTTAGCTAAAATGGTAGAACACATTTTTCACCTAAATGTTAATCAATGAAATAGTGATCTAATTGTTTATCAGAAGAGGATTCAAATTATGTTTAAAAATAACCATTGTTTTCATTTGCTAAAATTTCATTCATTAATATTGAATGTTTTGGTGCAACAAAATATTTTTAAAGAAGAAGAGATAGCTGCATTTTGAACTTTGTACAGAAGGAGCCATCAAAGTCATCTGGTCTTAAGGGCTTTATCTGGTTTATGGATTAATACTGCATCTTGGACTTGTTCCAATGAAAAGTCTGAAATTAGTTTATTAATTTGTCTGAAGGTGTTTGGGGAGTGAAGCTAGCTAGGAAATTGTCTGTGCTTAATGTCCTTATATGTGCATTCTTTGAAAAGTACATTCCCTTATAGGTCTACTAAACAGCTTAAAGAATATCTTGGGATGTATATACAGAACTCAAACTATGGTTTAGTTTAATTAAGCTAGCAAAGAGTTGCAATGTAATTGTAGCAAAAGCAACACACTTGTGCATTTATTTTTACATCAAACAGGAGAGAGTTAAAGATTATCCCCTGGATTGACAAAGCCCTGTAGAACATGCAGGATTAGTTTAAGAGCTATTTTTGCCAATATGGCCGACGTGCGAGCTCTTAGACTAATCTTGCACGGACTGAGATCCTGTATGCAAATTACCCTCATTTTCAGGTGAAAAGCATACAAATGAGGGTAATATGCGATCCAGGAAGTTGGCAGCTGTCCGTGCAGGGCGAGTGCAGTGTGCAGAAATGTACTCAGTTAGTAACCGAGTACATTTCTGCAATCTACAAAACGGAGCTATGACAGCTCCAAATAAAGGCTGCATATCATTGAGGAAGCATACCAATGGCCAAGTAGAAGGCCACTGGCATTGCAAACTGTTTAAAAAAAAAAAACTTTTATTTTTTTTTCACCGATCTCGCCTGTTTAAGCATGGAACAGTGGCACGCAAATGGGATTGGGGGGAATTAATAAAATAAACCGAAAATAAGCATTCTAACTCAAATCAGTATTCTGCCATGCAAGTCAATTCCAGGCAGAATAAAACCTGGCCAGTGAGTAATGGTTGCTAAGGGGGGAGGCTCAGTGTGGGACATGTAACTATGCATTAGCAGGCAATTCTATGCAAATGAGGGAAAGATTAGTGAATCCCAGATTTTCCCAGGGTGTGAGGCAGGTCCCAAGAGTGCAAGAGTATAAATAGCTGGGTGCAAGACTAGGATATAGGTGACATCATAGGGGGGGGTGTCAGGCATACTGTAAGTGGATTGGAGACCTGTGGCTTGGAATTGCTCCTAGCTTAGCACAGCTAAGCTAGGGGTGTGTCTAAACCTGCCTAGCACTCTTTACAAAGTGTAAGCGGGTGTGCGCGCCATGCACTGGGTTTTACAGGAAGAAAAAGGAAGTTAAACCAGGAAAAAGCAGCTCTGTGCAAATTTGAGCATTCTGTTTGCACCTTGCGCACACGTGCTTAAACAGGGAGGCAATGGGAAGGGAAAACAGCAGTAGGAAGGTAATCAAGGAGAACTAGCTTAGCTGACAGGTGAAATGTATCAGAATCAGCCAATTACACAGGCAGCAGCCCAGTGCAGCTCAGCACACCACTATAAACTATGCAAACACCTTTCCTCCTTGTTTTTCCCAAAAAATCTGCACCACCGGTATATACAGACGGGGAAATTTTATAAAACGAAAGCAAGAGAACAAATGTTAGGGGCTGCTTTTGCTATCATAAACCAGCATGTGCAAGAGGCTGAGGGTGGTGGGGATGTAAATGCTGCTGAGCAACCCACAGTGAGGAGACGGAGAAGAGTGTACAGACCTAGGGTAACCTACCAAGGGCTACATGAGCTGGAGATAGTGGAGCGCTATATGGTGGACAGGGACCTCCAACAGCAAATTGTTGAGCTGTGCCAGCCATGCCTGACACACAGAACTAACAGAGGGGAATCCATCCCTGTGGATACCAAGGTATGTGTAGGCCTAAGAATACTAGCTACAGGTACCTTCCAAAGGCCAACTGGGGATATGACGGGGATTTCACAGGCATCAGCATCCAGGATACTCCACCAGTTCCTGGATGCCATGTCAGCACATGCCGGTGAGCACGTAGGCGTAGGCCAGCAAAATGCATCTCTTCCACCAAATAGCAGAATACCCTGAGGTAGTGGGTGCAATAGACTGCACGCACATATGCATGAAAGCACCACCAGGTGAGCTGGGTAGGGTCTACATCAACCGCAAGGGCTTCCCCTCCATCAACTGCCAGGTCGTGTGCGATGCCCGGGGCACAATAATGAATGTGTGTACTGGCTGCCCTGGAAGCTACCACGATTCCCATATCTGGCATCTGATGCAGTTGTACCAGACATTTGCCAGTGGGGACATCCCACACGATCACCTAGTGGGGGATGCTGGATACGCACTGGAGCCATGGCTGATGACACCCGTCAGAAATGCCCACACACCCGAACAAAAACTTCATAATGAGGCACACGCACAAACACAAATCATAATAGAGCATGTGTTTGGGATGCTTAAGTCATGATTCCAGTACTTGGACACATCCGGTGGAGCCTTGCAGTACTCACCAAATACACTTACCCAAATTGTCCTTGTATGTGCCATGCTACACAGCATGATCCTGTGGAAACAGCTACAGCAGGAACAGCATGGGGCAGGGCCACACAGCCCCCACCAGTGCCAAGGCCTGCACAGGCGCAGAGTGACTCAAAGGAGGAACAATCTGAGCCTGCCCCAGTATGCAGAAGGAGGCATGCCCAATATGCCCTGGCCTTGGCAAAGAGGCAACGCGTAGCACATGCACTGACACAGTAGGGACCCAGGGAATGACACCTCTCTCCAACTCGCACATACAGTAAAAGGGATGCCAAACATGACACTACCTGTGCTCAACCATGTATAGGGAGTGTACTATGTGCAACCGACATAGGCAGCTCTGCAGCACCACCCACAATACTGGGACAGCCACAAGGTAAGTGACTCACACATGCCGGTTGGGGGGGGGGGGCACATATCCAACAACAGTCAAAGCCAGCAGGATAGGTGTAGACAAACACAAACAAATGCTGTACTATGGCCTCTGAATGAGCCCTATGGGTAACCCCTCCCCAGACCTACACAGATAGACTACAGCAGGCCAGCCAATTGGAAGTAAGATGTGAAGGCTTGGAAGTCAGAAACTAATATGTAGGTAGTTAAAGCTGAGATCTGTAGTACACTGATATGCCTCTAGTCAATACGATAAGAAAGACTACAGACTGAAATGGTGTACCTGACATACCAGTACAGTCCTAGCAAATGTGTAAGAGTGTAAGGTGTGCCCCACCATCCTGCGTACACTTATAGTAACAGTCAGGTGTGCCCCCCTACCCCTGTGTAGAAATGTAGAAACAGTCAGGCGCCCCCCCCCCGCTATGCAGAAATGTAACAACAGTCAATGCCAAATGAATGATGTATACCCTGCAGACACAGCGTGCTACCTGTCGGTGTACAACACAAAGGTCAGCACTGCAGTACAAACTACCTGGACTTGATCCACACATGTAATATAGATGGCCATATTGGGCATGCTCACACACTTAGAGGAATGAAGGCAATGTCAGTCAACAACATACTGAAAGGTCATACTGGGCATGCTCACACACTTAAACACATGAAGGCCATGTCAGCAAACACCAGTGGACCAGACATATCTGGCAGTTGCAGTTCTTAGTGCAGACACATGTCAGTATGCACCACTCCTGCCTTGCACACAGTGGATAGGAATCCAGACATATATGTAAGGACAACACACTATAATAAGCCAAAGGTATACGGACATGGATGCGTGGAAGAGGGTGACTGTGACAAGGAGCCATCTGGGCCTGTCCCACCCAGCACACAGCTAAAGAGCCCCAAACACATGAGGTGCAGATACTAGCCACCAGTATCTGTCAGTATGACGGCATGTTGCATGTTCCAGCTGTGCAACATGACTGTACAAGGAAGTAGTCACCTAGTAGCTGTATACATGCACCTGTGGCATATGACCCCATGTATGCCCACATGCAGCACGTCAACCCCTACATGAATGGGTTATGGCCCATACACACACCACCCTCCCCATAGCAGTATCATGACAAGCCTGCTGAGGTCATCCAATGTGAAATATACCTTTGGGAGAGCTGTAGCTCAGTAATCCCCATGGCACGTCTCATAATTGTGTACTGCTGTCGTGATAAACTAGTTAGGTAGTAGTCCTAACCCCCGACTTGGCAACTGTGTGAGTGTGTGTTTGTGTGCTTGTCTCTCTGTCTCTTACTGTGCAGAAAGAAATGCTTTTTAGGCTACTCACACTCCGTACAGTTCATATACACAACTTAGGCAAGGCTGCTGATGTCACTCACCTAGAAATACACCTCTGGGAAAATCATAGCCCAGTAATCTCTGTAGCGTGACCTATAACTGCTGTTGTATGATAAAGTAGTTAGTTAGGTGTTCTAACCCCACACCTGGCAATTGTGTGTGTCTGACTGAGTAGAGAGCAATGCTTGTTAGGCCACGTACAATACATATACTCAACTTTGACAAGGCTGCTGATGTCACTCACCTAGAAATTCACATTTGGGGAAATCATAGCCCAATAATCTTCATAGCGTGTCCTGTAACTGCATACTGCTGTAGCATGATAAAGTAGTTAAGTAGGTGTTATAATCCCAGAGCGGGCAACTGTGTGCTTGTGTGTGTCTGACTGAGGAGAGAGCAATGCTTTTTAGGCCACTCACACCCCGTACAAGTCATATATCAACTTTGGCAAGGCTGCTGATGTCACTAACCTAGAAAGACACCTTTGGGGAAATAACAGCCCAGTAATCTCTGTAGTGCATTCTGTAACTGCATACTGCTGTAGTGTGATATAGTAATTAGGTAGGTGTCCTAATCCCAGACTTGGGAACTGTGTGTGTGAATCTGTGTGACTTTATGTTCCTGACTGAGTGACAAACAATGCTTGTTAGCTCACACACACTCCTTAGAATTCATATACCCAATGTTTGGCAAGGCTGCTGATGTCACTAACCTAGAAATACACCTCTGGGAAAGTCATAGGCCAGTAATGTCTGTAGAGTGTCCTGTAACTGTGTACTGCTGTAGTGTGATTTAAAACTGTAGCAAGGTTCCATCACCACCCATAGAAGTTCTGGATGTTATGCATGTGTTTCAATGTCTGTGTATGGAACAATGCATCATAGGCTACTCACTTGCAGTACATTTCAAATGCCATACTTTGCCAATCCTGCTGATGTCATTCATTGTGAAATACAACTTTGGGGAGAAAGTTCCCTACAATCCCTGTGGTGCAACCTATAACTGCTCCATGCTGAAGTATGATATAGGCCTTGGTTAGAAGTTCTATAGCCACACATGACAATTGTGGATGTTTTGTGTGTGTCTCACTGTCTGTGTAGGGAGCAATGCATTTTAGACTAGTCACTCGCAGTACAGGTGAAATTTCCTACTTTGGTAAACCAGCTGATGTCATTGAGTGTGAAATACACCTTTGGGGAAGGATGTTGCTAGTAATCTTTGTGGTGTGTCTTATAGCAGCTCCATGCTGTAGTGTGATATAGGCCTTGGTCAGTGGTTCTATACTCACACATGACAGTTGAGGATGTTTTGTGTGTGTCTCACTGTCTGTGTAGGGAGCAATGCATTTTAGGCTAGTCACTCACAGTACAGGTGAAATACCTTACTTTGGTAATCCTGCTGATGTCAGCCACTGTGAAATACACCTTTGGGGAAGAAATACTCCAGTAATGTCTGTGGCATGTACTATAACTGTGTAGCACTGTAGTGTAATAAACTAGTTAGGTAGGGGTTCGACTCCCAGACATGACATGTGTGTGTGTGTGTGTGTGTGTGTGTGTGTGTGTGTGTGTGTGTGTGTGTGTGTGTGTGTGTAATTTGTATCCTGTGTAGAGAGGAGTGTGTGACACCTGTGGCCAATGTGGAGGGGGTTTTGCTTATTACTTTTATGGTGGCCCTACTATATATCACATTGTCAGCCATACAGAGATAACAGATGTAAATTAGCTGAGGCACTGGGGTGCAAAGCCATACCTATACATGTGACATCAAGGCCAGCCAATCCAAATTAGCAACACCACTATTACCCAGAACACATACTCAACCCATGTGTCATATGCACACACATGCCTAGGCAACAGCCAATATGTGGGCAGTACACTGCATACTACATATTGGCCACTGATAGTAACTATGCAGTGATAGCAGTGGGCTACAGAGAGCATGTCACCCTGCCCATCTGTCCAATATGCACGTACATGCAGACAGTGCACCTTCACCATGTTCCCCAATGGACACCTGCACCACCTGTGGTGCCTTCACATGTGACTCACAATGGACATACCATGCATGACAACATGCACTGTATGGACAGATGACACTGACATCAGGGAATGCTGTTGGCATGCTATCAATGTAGGTGAAGGGGAAATCTGCTGCCCATTACCAGTTCCTGCCACAGGTAGGCAAGACTGGCACATCTGATGATAATCTGTGTTCACAACATAGGTCAGACACCCCAGGTACAGTTCCACATGTCACTGTACATGCATGTGGGATGTGTGCACATCCCAGATACCATCCATGTCATGGACTAAGGAACACATACATGGCATGTGGTGTACAGCATTGGCCAAACACAATAGTCACCCAGCTGACTGGATGGGGGATGCAATACCCAGCTGTGTGGGCAAATGCAGTAAATACAGGCCTGAGCCACAATGCAGACCATTGTCATATGGCCTGATGCCAAGATATACCCATTGCCTACTCCTGTACAGCCTGCTGGCACAATTGACCACCACACACCCGTGTAGACATGCACCCATGCATTTCAGAACTGGCACCCTGTGTGTTCATGTGTGGGTGTTTTATGGTGCGTATGTCCACATCCACACTCACTACAAACACCCTAGGGCATACTGAAGCATGCTGTCTGATGTCTGACATCTCCTCATACTCCTTGCCCATACAGCCTCCGTATGACCCGTGTGGTGCATGTGATACCTGCACACTGATGTGCTGTGGCAATCCCACTACAGATGAGTTGCACTCCTGGCTCTGCCAAGTGTTTCAATGTGTGTGCGTCACTGGGTGAGTGTGCCTGTGTTGATGCTGGCACTTATTCATGCAGACAGGCACGTGTATGACACATACCATATATCTACCATATCCCTGTTGCAGATGTCACTTACCCTCACATATATGTTCTGAGTGCTCCACATCAGGTAACCCATGTGGTGCATTCAATAACTGCATCGAACTGTGATAGCACTACATAGTTGTCGGGGGTTAGATACCCTGTGCTGGTAGGTGTGTGACACAAACATGCTTCAGTTTTACTCTCCCACCCGTCCCTGACATGTATCTTCCTCCCCCACTCCCACTCTGGCGGATGTGAAGACCCACACCTGCCTTGCTTAGGCAGCAGCATGTGTATTTTACGTGATGCTCACGATCAGTTGATGGCCTCTGCATGAATTGCAGCCCTCCCCTAGCTGATTGCATGTGGAACAGCTGTGGTAACAATCCCATAGCCAATTGCATGAAAACACACTCCAGTACCTAGGAACATCATGGTGGTGTTGGGCCTTTGCAGTCACTGTGAGCAGGAACTGGATCAGATGTTTGGCAAACAGCATCCTAGATGAATTGGAGATTTACCTCTAACAACATACACTGTGGAAAGAGGGCAGCAAACAGGAGGGGAATGTGCCTGACCTGACTACAGACTGTAAGTGCTGCTATACTGCATTTGGAGTCATTTTGGTTTAACAGTGTTTGTCTGGATATGCCTGTTGTACATGTCGCAATACCTATCATGTCAGTTCTATGTATATGAGGAATCCCCATCTGCAGGGACATCTGCAGACTGGGCAGTGCTGTGCCTATGATTTCATGTGTTATCCACAGTGCATCAATCTGTGGAATGCAGAAGGTAGTGTGAGGATTGCAGTCTGTAGATGGTGAATGCTGTGATAGTTATTGACTGCATATCACAGGACATATGTTGCAACAAACCCCATTACAATGGAATATATATGAGGTTATCACAGCTACATGTCTATACTGGCCCTGTGTATGTGCTGTCAGCCACACCTCTGTCAACCTTTGTACATATGGCGTGCATGAAGTGGTGCATATGTGCTGTACACCATAAATACTGTCATCATATCTGATAACAAGCCAGTGATATATCAGATTGCTACACATGTCATGTACAGTAGTGGTTATATTTCATGACATAAGCTGGACATTCAGTGGATGTTTGAACAGTACTGAGGTCTATGTAGTGATGGTGAATGTCGGCAGTGTGTGTATTGTTAATATGCACTTCAGCCTTTGTACAGACTGTGGTAGATGTCATTGTTCTAGCTCCACTTCTATTAGATGTTACATGCTGCCCCACTATATGGTACCGTTTTGCCATACATGTTTGTAGGGCCATACACACACATGTCCCATACCACAGACAGCCATCATACCAAACTGTGTATTAGCCCAGTATATGTAGGGTCATTCTGTGAGTGGCACATATGAGGATGATGTAGAACAGATAGTCCATATACTGTAATATTATGCTAGCTTACCATATGTGGCTGTGGCTGTGTTCACATTGGTTGTGATTATGCACTGTCACACAGGTGTATTTTACCCTGTGCTGTGACATGGCTGTCGAGCCTGCTATATATGCAGATACATGTGCATTCCCCCATATGAGTTGTAGGCCAGTGTTGAGCCAGTCTGCCTGTAGCCTGCACAGTGCATTTTTACATGCCTAGCAGCTTAGTGTACTTAACCAGTGGGATGTTATGTGCAGATACTTGCCAGATGTACTGCTGCTTGGCCTCCCTTTAATGTCAGGTATGTCAGACAGAGCAGTGGGATGCTGTACAGATGCATGTCAATATCTAGTGGGTGGTATGCGTCCATGGCACCCCTGTACCAGCAGTCATTATCTGTCAGGCCAGACAGGAGTGTGTGAATCCAACAACTATGTTGCCAAATGTATACCAGTTGTTAAGCTGGTACATATATGGTGCACTATGGGATTATGTGTATACCTCTGGACTGTACAGGGTGTGTCCGAAGTTCCACATATAGTGGCCAAAACTCTGCTGCACTCCACAGGGCCATTACATGCTAGCAGCGGTATTTTACAATGATTTCCTTAGGATGTCTGTCAGTAGCCAATGGCACACATTATAAGCAGATGTCAGCATCCACATACACCATGTCTGTTAAGACAATCCCAATGACAGTAGCAACAGTCTAGTATTATACCTGCTATACATACCTGTCATCCCATTGCACTATGCACTATGTCTTTGGGACTGTAGGGGCTTGTGTATGGCTACACTCCATGTCCAGGACATA